>NW_015542431.1:22087-23369 GCF_001515605.1 Sinocyclocheilus anshuiensis
AGAGTTTTTATATTTTATATATTTAAAGCGAGTTTTTTTGGGCAGTGTAGAGTAGGGCTTGTTGTTTGTCATTTCTCCGATCACAAATGCAGACATGGCTTTATGTTTACGCGGCGTGATGTAATGCAATGCGTAAAAAGACAGTATAAGTCATTATAATTTGTAATTATGTCCCCACTGGATGCAACAAATGCCTCCTTTATAATGGGTTTTAATGTTTTTGTCTCCTCGCTCCGGCTGGGACAAGGTATCACAATATGGTAAGGGGCGTAACATTTCCATCACAGCTTGAGGTATTCTGCCAATCACAACGCACTGGATAGCAGTCCAATCAGAGCACACCTCGCTTTTCAGACCGATGAGCTTTGTAAAAATCGACGCGTTTCAGAAAGGCGGGGCATAGAGGAGAAACAATCATGTACAGTATGTGGAAAATAATGTGTTTTTTGAACCTTAAACCACATAAACACATTTAATTAAACGAAATACCCAACTCACACTCTTATTCATAATGAAAATAATGTGCTGCTTTTACTGTATGAACCCAGTAACTTGATCGTAATACATAGATACTAAATCAGGTTAGACTGAAATGTTGTTCTTTATAACTGTTATAGTCATTTATTGAAGACCTGTCAATATAATCATTGGGAATTTGGAAACATGAGTTGTGAAAGTTTTTCAACAAAAGAACTCGTCTCTCACTGTTTTGATTTCACAGTGAATTGTAAGGCTGGAAGAACCTCAGACACTTTGATCTTCTGAGATACTGACAATGCAAACACAGTGTATTAACATACAGGCATCTGTTTCCACATCTCACTGAGAGAAGATCTGGGAAAGCTTCTTTCTCACCTATACATTTGTTCCTTTCCCCCACTTCCTTCCTAGACAAAATACTACTGGGCTATTAGTAAGCATGATTCAGCATACTTCATAGTATTAGCCATAACCTCTGGTTATTGTCTCAGATTTATTCAAGTTGTTATATAGTTAGATTAACTATAGGGAGCTAGATAAAAATACTGTTGAAGTATTAGCAAGCATTGGGCGGCATATTTCGTAATACTAGCCATAACCTCTGATTATTGTTTGAGCTTTAACTAAGTTGTTACATGGGTGACTGTAGGGGGCTAAACAGAACGTCTCGGTTACGTATGGTAACCCTCGATCCCTGAAGGAGGGAACGGAGACGTCACGTTGGATGATTTTGGGATCTCGCTTAGAGAGACCAATCTACTTCGAGTGTAAACTAAACGAGCCAATGCACATTGGCATGCGA
>NW_015542431.1:23524-28574 GCF_001515605.1 Sinocyclocheilus anshuiensis
AGGTCACTTAGAACCTCCGCGTCCCGTCCAGGGACCAGACATGAAGTTTCCAGAGGTCTGGACGCGGGTGCCAAGGGATGCCCCGTCTCTGAGCTGTGTGCCAGTGCATCCGTGCCGAGTGTTCCCTCGATCAGGGAGAAGAACAACTGGCAGTGAGAGGTTTCTGGAGAGGCAAACAAGTCTACCTGAGTGGCTCCGAAACGTCTCCAAACCAGCTGGACCATCTGGGGATGGAGGCGCCATTCTCCCGGAAGCGCAGCTCGAGACAGCTCGTCGGCTGCCCGGTTGAGCAGCCCAGGAATGTAAACAGCACGAAGCGACCTCAGATGCTTCTGACTCCAGAGGAGGAGGTGGCGGGCGAGTTGCGATAGCGGATGCCACTGAACTTGGGGGGACGCCGGGCGACTGAATCGCATAGCCGAGCCTGACGGTTCGAAGGAGCCATCGAGACGGGCTGGGTAGCTCTAGTGCAGCCTGATGCGTGCAACCCACTCGACACGGGAAACCACCACCGCTGAAGCGCCGTACCGTCAACACGAAGAGCTCTCCAAGAGCGCGCTGAACTCGTTCAGTCTTCTTCTCTCAGTAGAGTAGTCCGGAGCAGAATGATGTGATCGCTCGGCTCCAAAGCGAAAAGCTGAATATGCGCTGCATCTGCTGCCTACTTATACTCACGCTGTGATCAGCGGCAGCTGGATGCAATAATCGCATGCCAATGTGCATTGGCTCGTTTAGTTTACACTCAAAGTAAATTGGTCTCTCTAAGCGAGATCCCAATTCGTTGGTCATCCGACGTGACGTCGAGAGTGACCGACTGAAAGGGAACCACTATTTAAAGAATGGCAAGCATGAGGCGGCCAATTAATTAGTAGCCACAACCTCCTGCTAATGATCAGACTGTTGAGTTTGTGACCGTGAGTTCTGCCTAAAACGGCCGACGTGAGACAATCTGAGCGACAGATTCCTAATGAACGAGTAAAATATAAAGTAAACAGTTAACTAATCACATGCCAGAAGAACAATAATTAGAAATGGACAAACAACCAATTTGCATCTCAATCTAAACTTGAGGTCATAATAAAATGGTGTAGATTTTCATTTAAATTAAATTACTTTGCGCACCATTGGTGTATTTTCGACAAAGTAATTTGTGCGGCACCAAAAAGACCGAACGTGCAGGAAACCTTCAGCCACCATTGGATTCCTTCGTTGGGTGGACATTACAGGATGTAAGAAATATATCTGATATTTTTGATAGACTGATGTTTTTGGTGTTTCATGTCTCACCTCAGAATTGTCACATGAATAATTTAACTTGTTAAAAGGGTGCATTTATAATCATAATAAAATGTAACATTAATTTCTCAACTCTCGGGTGGTTTGTAACAGTTAGAATCAGTCAGAAATATATGAATCAAATTCACTCACCTTCAGTGTTTCCAGAGTGGATGTGTGAAATCAGCACTAAAAACACAAAGAGAAAAAACTGTTTAGGGAACTTCAAGCCAACAGTCTGATAACAAGAATAAAGACAAACTCTTACAAACACCTTGATCTACAACACAACATCTCAATCAAACTCCTCTTTCACTCATACATCATGGACAAGAGCTGGATTTGAAACTCTGAGAGCAGCAAGAAAAAATAAAAATTCCAGAAACACTAAATAACTTGATAATTTACATAATATAATATCAATTAGCATCCACTGAAATACACAGAGAGAAAATAATACTCACAGAGCACAAAAGGAAGTTGACTGAGCTCCATACTGACCGAATGATGACAGACGGTTAAAGACACAGGATGTATTAAAGCCTCAAGACTTCCTGAAATTTTGTCAAGACTCATTCTGTTTCAGATTTAACAGTATTTATTTGCTATTTATGAAAAGTTCTATTCTGTTGTGTTTAATGAACAAGGGGAATATGGAACCATATTTTGATGGCTTTTATTGTAATGGTGGTATTAGCTACATGTATAATTATGTATTTACATGAAAATAAATGATGTTTTATTAACAAAGTTTGGGAGGAGCATGTTCAGATAATTAACACGAGAAGAGCACATTAAGTAATCAACTCAATTAACAAGATAAGAGGTTTATATACACAGCAGACTTACCTCTGTTCTTTGAGTTTTTAGCATTCACATGTAAGTGTGAACTCGTGAAAGTGAACAACTGCTACTGCTCTCTAACTGGTTAGTGCGGTGGAGCTGACAGAGAACAAACCAAACCACAACTATGAGCTCACATCTATCTATATCTACACTGTCAGGCCTGTGACACTGATGGTGCTGATAAATTTGTACCTGTGAACACAGTTTAATATTCATACACAAAGGCATTAAAACAAATTTAACGTGATATGATTCCAGTTCCTCTTAATTAATCCAGCTTCTTAACAATTTGAAAAATGTTTTTGAGATCTTTTAATATTAGTGCTTCCTGCAGAATGAGAAATTTTATTAAAACTAAACACATAAGAATATTTAATTGAGAAGTGTCAATATCACTGTTGCTCGTACTTGGTTATTATTATTTACTTTTTTTAATTCTCTATCCTTATTGCAGTTTTCTCGATTGCTTAGACACTAAAACCCATTATATATGCCAAAAATCACCAAAATAATAGCATTTTATAAAAAAAATTCCCAGAACTATTAACACTAATCTTGTGTTTCACAACTCTATTCAACATTTGACAGCATGCGTTCCTGTTCAGTAGCATTTAAAAACCATCAATGTCACCCAAACCAGAGGTTTTTACCTTGTGAACACTAGTATGCAGCATTTTTTACATGCCAGTCAGAACAACAGGATGTGTAAAAAAACATTGGCTATGGATACAAAAAAAAAAAAGGAAGACCAAGATTTGTTTAAAGGGGTCATATGATGCGATTTCAAGTTTTCCTTTCTCTTTGGAGTGTTACAAGCTGATTGTGCATAGATAAGATCCCTGAAGTTGCAAAGACTAAAGTCTCAAAACCAAAGAGATATTCTTTATCAAAGTTAAGACTCTGCCACGCCCCCCATTTTATGGACGACCGTTTCGTGAACCTAGGAGAGGAGGTAATTCTGACTTTGCTATGACAATCTGGCGCTTATTCTGAATCAGCTACTGTAAGTATGTTTTCTTAATTGTTTAAGTATTTGCTATTGACTGTTAAAATGTGGAGTTTTGCGCATCATGTGTGTGTGTGTGTGTGCGCGCGTGCACGCGCGCGTGTGTGTGTGAGAGAGAGAGAGAGAGACAGGCAGTGTTGGGAAGGTTACTTTGGAAATGAAATCGGTTACAGATTACAAGTTACCCTACTTAAAATGTAATAAGTAGTGTAACTTTTCTATTACTTTATTAAAGTAATGTAACTGATTACATTTGATTACTTTTTGACTACTTTTCTAAATTTCTAATGTTTTCAACTGTTTATCATTTTCAAACATGTAAACCAGGCAGGGTAAACCTTACAGTAGTACTCAACACTGATTACTGTCAGACATCTCCAAATCCTTCATCACTTGAATTAAGATTAATTTTAAAGCACAGCCTGGACACAACCACCCTACAATGATAAAAATCCATTCACTCCCTTTTGTAATCCCCCAAAATCCTAAACAGTCTCAATTATCAAGCCGTTTGGATTTTCTGAGCAGTATGATGTCATATTGTGCAGGCCCCGCCCACAACAGCTGATGTACTGTCCAATATTAGCATGTTTTCGCCCTCAGTCAGTTGTACGAAGTACATCATTTTCTCCACGCTCCAGCAGCTGTAGCGACAATGTCTTGTAAGCAATGCAGGTGTTTTGTAGTTTTGTGATTTAGAAGAACATAAGAATCTTATTTTTTTCCCATCATCAGAGCCACTGAGGACGCAGTGCATTAGTTTTGTTTTTAATGGTAAAATGCGCCACTGAATACACCTAAATTTGTTTAGCAAATAATTTTACTCCAGACTGCTTTCTGAATGAGGGACAATTCAAGGCAGGTTTTGTTAAAAAGTAAAAAATCAGGGATAGATCAGTACCCATTGTTCGTGATCCAGCTGCACCTCCAGAAGAATTAAGTCTGACACTTTATATTTTTTAAGATTATTTACAAATCGCCTTTGCTCTTCCACAAAAGAAAGGGGCGGGTGAGCAGAGCTCATTAGCATTTAAAGGGAAATGCCCTTTGCCCAAATGAGTCACTGTGAACAGAGCAAGGTAAAAAGGGTGTTGTTTTACAGGACCACTGAGGAATTTTAACCAAAGTATGTTGCAGACCGTTCATGAAGACCCTAAAGAATCATACCAACTTGTGGAAGATCAATGTCCCCTTTGAAGCACAGTCACCACAAAATCAGACTTAATTTGAGATCATTCTGAGGTTAGATACATATTTAAAAATCATAACAAGAAATATTTTATCAGCTATGATACTGTTTTTGGAATCAAATCTTTACATAGCTATGACAGTAAACACTGGAATCTAACAATGTCTTGGAAAAAAAACAGTTAATCTTTAAAAATGAAGCATAGCTATACATAAACCCATATAGGAAATAAAAGAGTTATCAAATAAGCTTGTTCTAAACTTCTGAAACATTGGTGTTTCATATTTTAGAGCAGTCACTGCAATTTATGAAATAAATTAATTAAATCTGTATGTGGGAAAAAAGCAGATGTAACCCCCTTTGTAATCCTTAACATTTTCATATATATGTATATTTCATATATATATAGTCTATATATGTATAGCCTATATAGCCTATATATATATATATTAGGCTATTATTGTCACAGTACAGAATGAGACCAAGGACGGAGAGGTAACGTAAACAGGGTTCTTTATTGAACAGGGGCTGAGAGAAGAGATGGAGAACAAACGGGTTAAAGTAAACAAACGGGTTAAGGCAACAGTCTATGAATTGTAGGGAACTAGCTCACGTGATGATGGGTTCCTTCTAGGATCGGGCTGAAGAGGATGGCACAGAGACAGGTAGGTTTCAGGATGGAGTCCGGGTTAGTGAGTCAGGTAAGGAGTAGCGTAGTGAACTCAAGACCAGAC
>NW_015542431.1:30366-30701 GCF_001515605.1 Sinocyclocheilus anshuiensis
GGAACGTCTGAGGGTTCTCCCGTCCACGGGAATAGGGGAGGTTGGTAACCGAGTACGCACTGAAACGGGGTGAGGCCGGTGGTTTGCTGTCGAAGGGAGTTTTGTGCGTACTCGGCCCAGGGAAGGTAGAGGCTCCAGCGGTTCTGGTTGTTGTGGCAATAGCTACGGAGGTATCTCCCGATCTCTTGGATCTTGCGCTCAGTCTGGCCGTTGGACTGTAGGTGATATCCGGAGGTGAGGCTTACTGTTACGCCGAGGAGATGGAAGAAGGCCCTCCAGACCTGGGAGATGAACTGGGGCCCACGATCGGAGACGATATCCTCCGGGAGGCCGAA
>NW_015542431.1:30860-45895 GCF_001515605.1 Sinocyclocheilus anshuiensis
GTAGTGAGTCCAGAAGGGTATTTCGGAGAGTGGATGGAACATAGAACTTCCCTTCTGGACCTCCCGGCGGAGCTGGTTCGGAGTGGGTGGCTTGACGGATCTCTTCGTCGAGCGTCCATTGGATGGGACCCACAATGAGGGCTGGAGGGAGAATGGTCTCCGGGGTTATCAATCGTTCCGTGGCCTGAGGAAGGCGCAACAGAGCGTCTGCTCTGGTGTTCTTGGGTCGGGGATGGTAGGTAACTGAGAACTGAAAACGGGTGAAGAACAGCGCCCACCGTGCCTGACGTGGGTTTAGGCGTTTGGCCTCCCGAAGATATTCCAAGTTCCGATGGTCAGTGATGACCTGGAAGGGATGAAGAGCTCCCTCCAGCCAATGTCTCCACTCCTCCAGAGCGAGTTTGATGGCGAGAAGCTCGCGGTTCCCGATGTCATAATTTTGCTCCGCCGGGGAAAGCTTGCGGGAGAAGTATGCACATGGATGGAGGATAGGACAGTACTCATAGACAGTACTCACTCCAGTGTATAACTTCGTTGGTGGTCCAGTTAATGATGGGGGCATGTTGGGTTAACCAGGGGCGTCCCAGGATGATCTCCGCTGTGGAATTCTCCAGCACCAGAAAAGAGATGAGTTCCTCATGAAGGCACCCAATGCGGAGCGTGATAGTGGGGGAGCATAGTTGGATCTTCCCACGACCCAGCGGCTTTCCTTGGATGGTGAGGATATTAAGGACATGGGCATGTTTCAGCGGTCGTAGTTGAAGTCGTTGGAGTGTGTTACGGGATATGAAATTCCCTGAAGAACCAGAGTCTACAAGGGCTTGCGCTGAAAGGAATTGGTGAGATGAAATTAATGATACATTCATTCTAGTCAAGGTAGCAATTTGGGGGCTGAGCTGGATAGTACTCACCGAGGGTCGTGAGGGACGGACAGGACACGAGTGAATCAAGTGTCCCTGCTCCCCACAATACAGACATAGTCCGGATGTAATCCTCTGTGAACGCTCCGCATGGGTGAGATGGTACGAATCCACTTGCATGGGTTCGGGTGCTGGACCCGGTGAGGTGGATGTGCCCGGTGAGGCGAGTGGCTGGACCTGGGTACAGGCCAGGAGATGTTGGGAAATCTTGATAGCCTTTTGGATGAAACTCTCCAATCCCACGGTATCGTCAAATATCACCATTTGGAGGCGAATGTCGGCGTTCAGCCCTTGCCGGAACGCTGTCAGTAAGGCCACCTCATTCCATCCACTAGTCACCGCCAGAGTGCGGAATTTGATGGCATACTCGCTCACGGAGGCCTTGCCTTGACTGATGCGGAAGAGTTGGTCATGAACGGAGATTTCAGCCGTGCGGTGTGACTAAACACCTCCTTGAAGTGGGCGGTGAACGTAGATAGAGTGCGAAGGGCCTGACTGTTACTTTCCCACATGGACTGTGCCCAGTGAAGAGCGCGGCCGGCGAGATGAGAGATCATGAAGGCAACTTTGGCGCGATCATTGGGAAAGGCTTGTGACTGCATCGAAGTATAGGGAACATTGTAACAAGAAGCCACCACAATCCGCCACCTCACCGGAGAAGATAGCGGGCCGTGCCATGGGACTGTGGGAGGCAGACACAATGGGTGTACGGAAGGCTTGGAATAAATCCTCCAGTTAAGTGGGGTTCTGTGGTTGTGGCTCCATGGAGAGTTTGGGGAGTATAAATAAATAACAGAATGTCATATCTATACACATTTTTCCCAGAACGTTCTTGCGACCCGGTAGCAATTCTTCCATGGCCCGGTAGTGGGTCAAGACCCAGTGGTTGGGGACATCTGCTCTAGACCATGCGTTTTTACTGTTCTCTTTTACTGGAGGGAGCGAAATAAGGAAGAAAAAGCGGTGTGACTAAACACCTCCTTGAAGTGGGCGGTGAACGTAGATAGAGTGCGAAGGGCCTGACTGTTACTTTCCCACATGGACTGTGCCCAGTGAAGAGCGCGGCCGGCGAGATGAGAGATCATGAAGGCAACTTTGGCGCGATCATTGGGAAAGGCTTGTGACTGCATCGAAGTATAGGGAACATTGTAACAAGAAGCCACCACAATCCGCCACCTCACCGGAGAAGATAGCGGGCCGTGCCATGGGACTGTGGGAGGCAGACACAATGGGTGTACGGAAGGCTTGGAATAAATCCTCCAGTTAAGTGGGGTTCTGTGGTTGTGGCTCCATGGAGAGTTTGGGGAGTATAAATAAATAACAGAATGTCATATCTATACACATTTTTCCCAGAACGTTCTTGCGACCCGGTAGCAATTCTTCCACGGCCCGGTAGTGGGTCGCGACCCGGTGGTTGGGGACCTCTGCTCTAGCGGACACTTTGGGAACTGCCGCCAGCAGCACCGGTCTCTGAATCACATGTGAAACAACTCCAATCCCATTGGCCCTCGTGGCCCATGATGTCACTGGCACCTGAAGTATCAGAGGGCACCTGCCAAACACGTCACCAACTTTTGTTGTCTTTAGGAGCTGTTTGCCTGACAGTGTGTGTGAAGGTGCTATGGAGAAAACCAAGGCAAGTGAGCATTTTAGAAAGTGCGTGCCTCCGTATCTGAGATTTCTGATACCCGAGGACACGATCTATGCCTTATGTGTCTTGGTGAGGAGCAGCAAAATGCTGTGCAGTGCCAAATTGTGGAAAAACACAGTCTTTGCATTGCCTTCCTACTGATCCTAACATTAGGAACGAGTGAAGAACTTTATTTTTAATGAAGATCCAGACCGCATCAATAAGACCTTGTTCACTGCGGATTCGTTTACAAACAAGGCACAATTTGACGCAGGATTTTCAGAAATATTGAAACTAAAAGAATCTTGCAGATATTGGGAAGAAGGAGAAATCCTTTCCTCTTGATGCTCTGCTTTCTCTTTCTGGGCGTTTTTTTCCCAAAAGTTGTGGAACAGAAAGAACTGCCGAAAAAGGTGGTCAAGAAGTTCAGGGAGGCGAAGGCGCGGTTTGCTGCTTTCAGGAAGTTCATTCACCGCCGTCCCAAGTCTTCCTCTAAAACCTTTGAGGGGCTTGTGCCCCTCCTCTCTCTAGGGCTCTAAGGCTGGACTAATGAGGTTCTTATGTGTTTGCTGGCTGGCGAACCACTGACTAATGGTCCGGTCTCTCCCTTGTGATGTGGGCTTTTTTTAAGTACTCTCAGTGGTCGGATGCAGCACGAGTTCCCTAGAAAGGGAATGTCTCGGGTTACGCATGTAACCATGGCTCCCCAAGAGGGAACGAGACGCTGCGTCTCCTCACCATGCCTAGGGCTTGCCTGCTTTCACGTCTCCTTCAGACAACCAAGTTGGTGACGTGTTTGGCAGGTGCCCTTTTATAATTCTGAGCACCTGCCTGTGATGTCACGGGCTATGTGGGCCAATGGGATTGGAGTTGTTTCACATGTGCTTCAGATCACCAGTCCTGCTGGAGGCAGTCCCCAAAGTGTCCGCTAGAGGTCACAGCATCTCATTCCCTCTCGGGGAACCATGGTTACATGCGTAACCCGAGATGTTTTCTTTTTATCTGCATACTAAACATAATAATTTATGTAGATTACAGTAGCATTTTGTTCCAAAGTGCTAAATATTTAATAATTGACATGTAAAACCGGACTGACTGCAGTAAGAGGTCATGGTTATTTTGCTTTCACTGTGACACTGCAAGAATGTTTTAACAAAGCATCAGCTTTAAAAGGGACTGTTTCCTTATTTTAAAAAAGGAAACATGAAAAGTTAAAAATAAGAAAAACCTACAGGGCATTACAGCGATAAAAGTCAGCAAACTTAGGAATGAAGGAATGAAGAACTACATGAATATACAATATACATTTCTGAAGCAGGCAAACATCGCAGAGACTAAGTAACATAGATATACTGAGCCTTATATTCTAAAGGACTAAAATTATTTACAATAGGGGTGTCCGATATGTACCTTTGCAATGCTGATGACACACAGCTCGATCCCACAGTACCTACACGAATCTCAGACTGCCTGAAGGACATTTTGGCATGGATGTAAAACCATGACCTACAACTCAAACTAGTGAAGACAGAGGTTCTCGTCTTCTAGTCACTCCAACAATACAGCACAACTTCACCATCCAGCTAGAATCATCAATAATAATCCCAACCAGATCAGCCAGAAATCTTGGTTTGATCTATGATGACCAGCTGACCTTCAAAGACCACATTGCAAAGACAGGTTTGCATTGAACAACATCAGGAAGATCAGCCTCTTCCTAACTGACCCTTGTCATCTCTAGACTGAACTACTGCAATGCTCTTCTGGCTGGACTTCCAGCATGTGCAATCAAACCTCTTCAAAAGATTCAGAATGCAGCAGCACGACTGGTCTTTAATGCGGCTAAGAGAGCCCACGTTACATTCGATTGCTGTATTCCTCATTTATAAGTCACTTTGGAAAAAATCATCTGCTACATGAATAAATGTAAATGTACCATCTATGATAATATTGTAAATATTGTTTTAACAATATGTGAGCTGACAGTCACTTATTTTGGAAAAACTAAACAAAAACATGCCTTGAGAGTCCATGCATTCAATGCATGATGAAGCATGAAGGGGGCAAATACCACCCTTAAAAAGTTAATTTCTGTCACTAATGTGAAACAACCATCACACACAATATGAAGAATGAGCCAGCTGTTCATGACAGGCCCAAACCAGCCAAAGTACCGGCGCAAAAATACACTCAGCAAAATATTGTTATCAACAAAATCCCAAAAAACAGAGATATAACTTTTTTTTTTTAAATCAATATTACACACCTCTAATTATGATAGTAAAGCAGAATTTTTTTTAAAAACTTTTACTTCTATGATAAACAAATACTGAAAAGCAACTGAAATAGCAGTAATGTAAGATAAGCTTTCCAAAACTTTATGAACAAACAGTTTAGTTCAGTCCGTGTGTTGTCAGGCCACAGAGAAGCATTTCATTTAAAGAAAATGAGATGTTGTACAGATTGACATCCATGTCTATTTTTAAAAACAGTATGAAATAAAAATGTACCTTATTTAATTTCTTAGCTATTCCAAAGAAAAACAATATGCAACAGCGAATATTTACAATCCAGTTAATTCCTGATGGATAAAATCAAGTTCTGCCCTACATGTTTTCTCGTTGAATATCCTGAATATCAAAATTGTTGAGATGCTGGTTCATGTTGACTTTAACAGCAGTGAGATGCCTAAAGGAGTCACTCCCAAAACATGACATTTACAGTAAGTAAGAATGCTCAGCCCGAATATGTAAATGAGATGCTGAGAGATTCCAGGATGTGTAACGCCCCTGTGGACTGTTTGTTGTGGTTTCTTCCCTTTGTGTTGGTTTAGCCCGTCTAATCATTAGTTAATCACCGTCATTGTGCTCACCTGTCTGCCTCTAATTATTCACCCCATATTAGTTCCTGTCTGTCTGAGCATTGGTGTCGGTTATTGTTATGGAGGGAAGGTGTCTTCTGGTGTCTGGGGAGTGTCCAGTCCCGAGCCAGAACCAGTCCACCGCTGTCCGCGGCTCACTCAAGCCCGAAGGACGTTACTGTGGCAAGCCCGAATGTGACAGGATGAAGCTGAAGATTTCTCACCATCACAGCAGATTAATATCAGATTGCCGTTTCTTCCTCTTCAACAGATGTAACTGTTAAATACACACAAAAACAACCAAACATTTATTTGAACAGGTATTAGGGCTGGACAATATGGTCTAAATTTATATAATGATATATTTCTTAATTTCAGTCGATACGATATAATTCCGATATCGATATGAACAATATTTAAAAAAGCCTCAGAAATACTGCCAAGAACGGCCACAACGGATGTCTGTACGTACAAACTTCTGAAAAATGAATTTGCCAAGTCTATGAAACCTACTCCGATAAAACTACATAATATTTTAGAAATAAAAATGGTACAAATAATGTTCATCTTTTTTTGTATTTAGCTTTCATATAAACAAGAAATGGGAAAATCACAGACAAATAAACATAAGACTCTTAGAATCACCTTATTAATATTAATATCTTTAACTTTAAACTACAACATAGGCTGATTATTCTTATAGACTGAAACAAAAGTGCTTCAGCCAGGATAAAGAATATGAAAAGTGCTCATAGTTGCTGCAGAATACAAGAGTGAGCAACAACTAAAATGTCTCAAGGTTACATATGTAACCCTAGTACCCCGAGGGAATGAGACGCTGCGTTGAACGCTTTGGGAACACCTTCAGCGAGACCATGCTCTGAAACATGTGTGTAATCAGTCCAATGAATGGGCGCGATGTCACGGACGGGGTGACGTAGTGACAAGGAAGCTATAAAAGCACGTGCGGTGGAAACAGCGGCAGCTTCTGGTAGAATCAAGGATGCCGGATGTATGGCAGGAGACGCAGTGTTTCGTTCCCTCGGAGAACTAGGGTTACATACATAACCTTGAGACGTTCCCCTTCAGGAACTCGAGCTGCGTCGAATGCTTTGGGAACGAGAATGCCCAAGCCGCCTGACTTTCAAGTCCCTGCGTAGTGTGTAAGACTCAGCACAACTACGGCAGAAGGACGGAGGACCCAGGAGCGGTACAAATGTCAAGAACTCGATCTGAAACCTCCTCTAATGGTTCAAACGGAGGTTTAGAGAGAGCCTCCAGGACCACGGCCAGGTCCCACAGGGGAAAATGAGATCGTACAGGAGGCCTCAGCGCACCGCGGAGGAAACGTGTAACCAGGGGGTGTCCCAAAGACTGGCCACCAAGAGGGGCGTGGTAAGCAGCTACGGCCGCCATGTACACCTTCAGGGTGGAGTGGGTCAACCCTGCAGAGAATCGAACCTGCAAGAACTCCAGCACTGAACCGACCGCGCAGTTAACTGGGTCAATTTGGCGATCTCTGCACCAGGAAGTGAAGAGTTTCCACTTCAGGGCATACAGTTTCCTTGTTGAAGGAGCTCTGGATTGGAGGATGGTCTCAACAACCTCGGTTGAGAGACCAGAAGCTATGAGTTGTGCCCCCTCAGGGGCCACACCCACAGCTTCCACAGCTCCGGGCGGGGGTGGAAGATCGTATGCTCCGCCTGTAAGAGAAGATCCCTCCTGACGGGAATCTCCCATGGAGAGCCGTCAGAAAGAGAAATCAGGTCCGAGAACCATACTCGGCCCGGCCAGAATGGAGCTACTAGAAGAAGACTGACCCGTCCCGGCGCACTCTCTCCAGAACTCCCGGGAGCAGAGCAATCAGGTGGAAGGCATACAGACGAAGCCTCAGCCAAGTCTGTACCATGGCGTCCAGTCCGAGAGGAGCTGGATGAGTCAGAGAGAACCAGAGGGGACAGTGCGATGTCTCCTGAGTCGCAAACAGATCCACCTGAGCCTGGCCAAACATTCTCCAAATATGACACACCACATCTGGGTGGAGTCTCCATTCCCCGGGCCTCGGCCCCTGTCTCGACAGGTTGTCTGCTGCCTGATTGAGATGCCCAGGGATGTGAACTGCTCTCAGTGAAAGGAGTTTCCCTTGGGCCCACACAAGGATCTGGTACACCAGCTTGTACAAGAGGCGCAAACGCAGACCTCCCTGGTGGTTGATGTACAAGACCACTGCTGTGTTGTCGGTGCGCACCAACACATGGCGATCTCTCAGGTCTGGGAGAAAGTGTTTGAGTGCTTGAAACACGGCCAACATTTCCAGGCAATTGATGTGCCACGTGAGATGGCGGCTGCTCCACAGGCCGCGGACAGGGTGGCCACTCATGACCACACCCCAACCTGTGAGAGATGCATTTGTCATTAACGTTACATAATGACAAGGAACTCCCAGCACCGGGCCCTGTGACAAGAACCAGGGTTTCTTCCACATGTCTAAGGCACGAAAGCATCGCCGCATGACCTTGATCATGCAAAGCGGATTTCCACTCGGGGAAAACTCCTTGGTCTTGAGCCACCACTTTAGGAGTCTCATGTACAGCAGGCCAAAAGGTATCACGTTGGACGCAGCTGCCATCAGACCCAACAGTTTTTGAAACTGCTTGACAGTGAGTGACCGGCCTTCTTCGACTCTCGCGACTGCAGTGAGGATCGACTCGATCCAAGCAGGAGACAGATGTGCCTGCATCGTGGTGGAATCCCACACCACGCCCAGATAAGTGGTCCTCTGTGATGGAGAAAGCAAATTTTTCTTGACGTTTAGCCTTAACCCCAACTCTTTCATATGGGCGAGAACGAAATCTCGATGTTGAACCACTGTCTGCTCTGACTGAGCCAGAATCAAACAATCATCGATATAATTGAGTATTCGGATGCCTTGGAGTCGCAGTGGAGCCAGAGCAGCATCCACACACTTTATGAAAGTTTGGGGTGAGAATGCAAGGCTGAATGGAAGAACCCGATATTGGTAAGCTTCACCCCCCAAAACAAACCTCAGGAACTTCCTGTCTTGAGGAAGGATGGAGACATGGAAGTATGCATCTTTTAGATTGATTGTGACAAACCAGTCCTCGGACCTGATCTGACACACCACTTGCTTGAGTGTTAGCATCCTGAACTTCAATCGCATGACTGAGCGGTGCAACTGACTCAAATCTAAAATGGGACGCAACCCCCCATCCTTCTTTGGAACAATGAAGTACCGGCTGTAGAACCCGGACTCTCTGTCAAGATGAGGGACCACCTTGATGGCCTCCTCCCTCAAGAGAGTGTTTACTTCTCGTTCAAACACCGGAGCCTGCTCGAGACCCACCACAGTGGAAACGATCCCGTTGAAACGAGGCGGAGGAGAACCAAACTGAATTCTGTAACCTCTTTCTACAGTCTGCAGGACCCATTTTGAGACATTTGGCAGAAGCTTCCTCGCTGCCAGAACATATACTAAGAGAATCAGTCTCTCGAGACTGACCTCTGGTGTAATGGGAGACCTCCTCAGAGGTAGCGAGCCTCCCAGAGCTGCTATGTTTCCAGGCGGACACTGAGATGTGCGCTCGCTGGAGACCGCTGTGCCCTGAAGCACCGGCGATGGGAGGGTTAACAGCTTGGCATCCTGAGGGCACTGAGGAGAGATGGGCACCGTGTAATGAGGTGCACACCACTCTTCCCCAGCGGGGGATGCCCTAAGAAGCCCTGGAACACAAACATCAGGGCTATTTGGTTGAAGACTTCTTAGCGAAAAGAACGGTCCTCAGATCACCCTTCGGCTTCGAAACCTTTGACCGTGAGGCTCTTTTCGTGATGCCCGATCCCTGCGTGGGGGAGTACGGGTCGCGACGCTCAGCTTTTGCGCCTCTCTGTATGAGGAGCGGGCACACAGTTGGGGCTGCTCCCATCCAGCAGCCCCATGAGCTAGAGAGCGGCGAAGCAAGAACCGCTGAAATGCTTGTTTACGGGCCTCCTGAAACCTGTCGATGATGGAGTTGACGGCGTCGCCGAGCAGGCCACAAGGCGCAAGCGGGGCATCGTCTTTCTCTTTTATTTCTGACAGGGTCAACCAAAGATGCCTCTCCGCAGCCACTAAGGGTGCCATAGACCGCCCGATTGCTTTGGCAGGCTCTTTCGTGGCGTGGAGAGACAAATCAGCAGTTCTGCGAAGCTCTTTGATATCTTCAGCTTTCACTTCTTCGCCCTCATCTAGCTCTTTCAGCAGGTCCGCTTGGTAGGCTTGTAGAACTGCCATAGTGTGAAGGCAAGCCCCAGCCTGACCTGCTGCCATGTGCCCTTTGCCCACCAGGGCTGATGTAGTACGAAGCGGCTTGGTGGGCATTGCCGGGGCTTTCAAGGACGATGCCACGCCGGGAGACAGCTCAACCCCGGGCATTGCCCTATAACCGCACTCATTTAGTCCCGTAACATTGCTGTAATCGCGAGTAAAAGAGGCGGGCCGCAACCACGATCTCGAAACATCGGTGTGGAGATCGGGGAAAAACGGCAAGCCCCGGCGTGGAGGAAACGGTTTAGATCTTAGAAAGCGTTCATCTAGTTTGCTTTTAGTTGGTTCAGCCTGCTTCTCGGCGGGCCAGTCTAGATTTAACTTTGCCACAGCACGAGTTATCACCTCCACCAGCTCCTCATACTGGGTGGACTGAGGTGGTTCATCGGCGCTCTCGCCACCGCCCTCCTCGGATGACGACAGTCTGAGCGGCGCGCCCTCTCCCTGGGGGGAAGAAACCACTCCCTCGGAGCGTGCTTCCGAGCCTTGGGAGGTGGCGCTGGATCCGGTGGCAGAGGAAGAAGAAAAGGACTCGCCCATCTCCATTCCCTCCACCAGATCCAACTGCGATCCCCACGACCACCGCTGCCGCCATGAGGAATGCTGGTGAGGGCTCCCTCCTCAAAGAGAGCCCTCTGGGAGTGAAGCGTCCGCAGCGAGAGGCGCTCACAATGCGGGCACTCCCTCAAGAGCTGACTCGGCGTGCTTCGCCCCCAAGCAAACAATGCAAAGGCTGTGTGTATCCCTGCCTGTTATGTAACGAGGGCAGGGAGGAACACACAGCCTAAACTGATGTTCACTTTTATAACCCCCCTTGGACTTAGACTTAGCCTTTGGCATGGCTTTATTGTTCTGGATAGTGACAGACAACGTTAAATAAGACATACACACACAGAGCTCTTTGCTGAATGACAGAAGCTGCCGCTGTTTCCACCGCAAGTGCTTTTATAGCTTCCTGGTCACTACGTCACCCCGTCCATGACGTTGTGCCCATTTTGTTGGACTGATTACACACATCTTTCAGAGCATGGTCTCGCTGAAGGCATTCCCAAAGCGTTCGACACAGCTCAAGTTCCTGAAGGGGAACACATGTTGCTGAAGATGGGCTGATTGAAAATGCACATTCATTCTCTGACAGCAGGAGGCGCTTTTGGAGCGACAGAACCCGTGGTTTCCCCGGTAACGGCTGTAAACAAAGCAGTGCTGCGCTCATAAACGCTGCTTCATTAGATAAAATTAAAATGCCATCGAAGTTTTTCTGAAGACAGTCGGTGCCCTTCAAAGATGCATTCATATAAAACACCCACGCTGTGTTTTGATTTTGAAACGTGCAGTGCTCATGTTTATACAACGAAGTCAAAGCCTTTTGGAAAATCTATTTGTGACGGTCAGTGTTGATATTGTGGCAAATAAACAATGTATGTGAAACCATCAATGTATCAATGTATATTGAAATAAATATATAGAAAAATACAGAAATGTGTTTAAAAATCATATCACCGTTAAAAAAATTATATCACAATATATATTGATATTGAATTATTGTCCAGCCCTAACAGGTATGTATGTTTTTTCTCTCTCTATATTTGTTTTTATGAAATACCTACCATACTCTTTTAACTATATTTAAACAAATATGACTAGAAAATACAAAACTAACAACCAAAAAACAAAAAAAACTAAAAAACTTTGTCAGTAAGGAAATATGTGTATTTGTCGAGTAAAGGATAAACAGGAGGAGTGAGAGATTCAATTCAACTGATTTGTATTTCAGCAATTTTCACAATACATGTTGTTTCAAAGCAGCTTTAGTAAAGGATGACAGCTACACAGTATTAATGATAATAATGACCAATTTGATGTTTAACTGAATATAATGAATATAATGTAATCAATTAGACAGACATTTACCTCTCATCCTGCAGCATTTGAAAATCAGCACAACTGTCACTAGCAGATATGGACAAACTGCCAGTACAGAACTGAGTGTGTGGAGGACAGAGATCGGATATTCTGAACGAGACACTGAAAAACAGACACACAAGCACTTTATCATGTACTATATCTGAACGAGAGTATAAGAAGAAATAAATCAGCTCACAGTTTCTATTGACTCTCACCTCTGACAGAGATCCAGCTCTTGGGTGACTCTCCTCTCTCTGGGTGTTTGCAGTAGTAGAAACCCTCATGTGACTTTGAGACATTAAAGATGATCATCTCTGTAGTTTGATTCTGGATGAGTGATTCAGCTTTATAGAAATCAGCTCTGAGAACTGAGCTTGTATTTTGATGCAAACAGCGTAGAGTCAGAGTATCTCCTCAGTCACAGGATGAACAGGACTCTCCAGAATCACACCAACTACAGAAATAGAGGAAACATAAGTCGATTGCAAATAGTCAAAGTATATAAAAACCATGGTGACATTATAAAAACAAGATGTTTTTAAATTATTTTTTACATACCATGTGTATATAAACTATATACTGTATACACTGTATATAAAGAGATGATCAAACTCACCTGATACTGTCAGTGTAACTTCATCACTGTGCTGTGATCTGCATGATCCTACTCTCTCTGCTCCATAACAGGAGTATTTACCTGCGTCAGACTCAGTAACAGACCTGAATGTGTGTTCCTGTTGATCACTGAAAGCATTAGCTGAACTGTCGTTATACCAGCTGTACTGCCAGCCAGTGACTCCTTCACCATCAATGTCACATCTGAGAGTGACTGTCTCTCCTCTGAATACACGTTGATCAGGTTTAATGGTCACTTTGGCTTTTGGTCTTTCTGTGCAATGAAAACAATTTAGAATGAAAATAATCTGCTGTTTTTACTGTATGAACACAGTAACATAGTGGGAAAAAAAAAAAAAAAAGGAAGTGACAAAAGTGACGTGACATGTGGCCAAGCATGGTGACCCATACTCGGAATTAGTGCTCTGCATTTATCCCATCCAAAGTGCGCACACACACAGCAGTGAACACACACACACACCGTGAATACACACCTGGAGCAGTGGGCAGCCATTTTTTGCTGCGGCGCCCGGGAAGCAGTTGGGGGTTCGGTGCCTTGCTCAAGGGCACCTCAGTCGTGGTATTGAAGGTGGGAGAGAGCGCTGTACATTCACTCACCCCACCTACAATCCCTGCCGGTACGAGACTCGAACCCGCAACCTTGGGTTACGATTCCGACTCTCTAACCATTAGGCCACGACTTCCCCCAAAGAGGCTGGAAAGCCAGAGGAGGGCTCGTCCGGGATATGAACCCGGGACTTCTCGCAAAGAGAAGTCAAGTCATACTAAATCAAGTTAGACTGAAGTGTTGTTCTCTAGCTGTTATAGTCACATAATCAGTGTCTTATGAATCATTTTCATTGTGTTCTGAGAGCAGTTTACTATGGGAGTAAAATACTTGCCGTTTATTGTCACTGTTACTGGTTCACTGTAATCTGTGTAATGTCCTCCTCTTCGTGCTCTGCACCTGTACTCTCCTCCATCAGAGAATTTCACTGAATCGATTGTTTTATTTACAGCTTCAGTAGATTCAGTATTCATATCTTTTATCCAGATAAACTCCCATTCGTCCCATGACCGATCCACCTCACATCTCAGAGTAACTGAATCTCCAGTGAATAATGAACTCTGTGGCTCAACAGTCAGAGTTGGTTTGTGGAGAACTGACAAAAAATAATTGAGACATATGTTTCTGTCATCATGTTGTTCCATATTTCTCAGTTTCCATACAATGAAAATCAATGCAGTCCAGTGTTGTTCTGAACCCCATTGACTTTTAATATTTGGGCAAGAAAAATGAAAACACTCTTCAAAATATCTTCTTAGGTAAAAACAAAAACAAACAAATCAGCTCACTGGTACAACAGCATTCAGTTGACTCTCACCTGTAACTGAGATCCAGCTCTTGGGAGACTCTCCTCTCTCTGGGTGTTTGCAGTAGTAGAAACCCTCATGTGACTTTGAGACATTAGAGATGATCATCTCTGTAGTTTGTTTCTGGATGAGTGATTTATCTTTATAGAAATCAGCTCTGGGGTTTAGTGGGGTTGAATGTTGATGTAAACAGCGTAGAGTCAGATTATCTCCTTCAGTCACAGGATGAACAGGACACTCCAGAATCACACCATCTACAGAACAGAGGAAAAATTAACTGATTAAAAATAGTCTGAAAATATAGAAAACACAAGGTGACATTTTTTGAAGAAACTAGATTTTTGTGGTATTTCTCAATGCAAATGTTGTACCCATGACACTAGGATGCTTGGAGTTGTGTTTGTTGGCGGATTTGCTTTGCTATTGCTATGGTGTTCTGTGTGATTGCTAGGATGAGTATTCATAAATCTCTTGTCTGGTTCTAGATATGGGTTGGATCCACTGATCTATATGATTGCATTGCTGATACAATTCTAAACTGCCATCAGAAGCCACCGGCAGTGTTCGATCAGCCATAATGCTATTCCCTACAGACAGAGGACATCACTGACTTAACCTAAATCATCCAATCTGCAGCATATCAGTCGAACAGGATTGGATTTTAGGATATATGTAATTAATCCACTGAGGCAAGTTGAAGTAGAACCCATGTGCAGTTTTAATGAAATCTAAAAACATAAACAAAAGCAAGATGAACAGAGACTAGACTTGGCATGAACAAACTCACCTAGCAGTGGTCACACGAACAAAGCTAGACAAGAGACAATGGCAACATGAGGGCTATATATATATCAAACAAAACGGGTCACATAACACAATCCAACCAATAAGAAACAAGACACATGACTAAAATGTCTCTAGATTACATATGTAACCATGGTTCCCCGAGGGAACGAGACGAGATCGCTTTGGGAACGCCTCTGTGTGACCGCGTTCTGAAGCACGTGTCAAATCAGCCCAATGGAGTAGCAAGACGTCACGAGCGGGGTGACGTAAGCACCAGAAAGTATAAAAGCGCATCCGGCAGAGCGCAAACCAGCTTCGATGAAGTAGCGCCTGGAGGGATGCAGGGAGTATGGCAAAGAGACGCAGCGTCTCGTTCCCTCGGGGAACCATGGTTACATACGTAACCTAGAGACGTTCCGCTTCAGGAACTCGAGCTGCGTCGAGATTTGCTTTGGGAACGAGAATACCCACTGCGCCATACTACCAAGTCCCTGCCTATGTGATCCTTTCTTTGGCGGACCAAAACAAACAAATAGCAGATCTGCCTTACCCCACGGGGCAGCTGTGTGCGTAAGCGTCCAGTGCTCGAACTGGACAGAGCAGATTAAGCCTTTCTTGGCC
>NW_015542431.1:46726-54900 GCF_001515605.1 Sinocyclocheilus anshuiensis
CATCTCGCTACTCCATTGGGCTGATTTGACACGTGCTTCAGAACGCGGTCACGCAGAGGCGTTCCCAAAGCGATCTCGACGCAGCTCGAGTTCCTGAAGGGGAACAACCAATCACAACATGACACATTGACTAAGGCAGTGCATGGCAAGATACATGAGGGCAAGGGAATCACATGACAAACCAGGAAACATAACCATGACTATACTACAAAATAAAGACATGAAAACATTAAAACGAAATAAAACCTAACGTGACATATCCCCCCCCCCCTCTAATGGTGGCTCCAGACGCCCTAACATAACACCAAAACCCAAAAAGTTCAGGAGGGTGGGGGAGTGGAGGTGGTCCAGGGGGCGGGATGGAGGGCCAGGCCTGTGAAGTGAAGTGACGTGTGGCCAAGTATGGTGACCATACTCGGAATTTGTGCTCTACATTTAACCTATCCAAGTGCACACACACAGTAGTGAACACACACACACACCGGGAACACACACTGGGAGCAGTTGGGGGTTTGGTGCCTTGCTCAAGCTGGTGGAGCAGGCAGCCAGAACAGAGCAGTTGACCACCACAGGTCAGGAGGTCATGGCGGAGCAGAGACATCACCCTTCTGAACTTTTTAATGCTGTACTGTTGCTTTGACACAATCTGTATTGTTAAAAGCGCTATATAAATAAAGATGACATGGACAGACCACCTGGCTGTGACAGAACAGGGAGACGGTGTGTGAGCGGCCTCCGTGTCTGCGTCATGACAGGCAGAATATCCTTGGAAGGTCTCAGTGGCCGTAGCATGACAGGTAGAGAGTTCGTGAGCGGCCTCCATAACCATGACATGACAGGCAGAGTGTTCAGAGACGGCCCCCATGGCCGTGACAGGACAGGCAAGGGGTTCAGGGTTGGCCTCCTTGGCTGTGACAGGGCAGGCTGAGAGCTCAGAGACCACCTCCTTGGCCATGATAGGGCAGACTGTGAGTTCAGGGATGACCTCCTTGGCCATGACATGGCTGGCATAGGGCTCAGAATAGCTGTGGTGGTCACCGGCACCTCTGGGGAAGTGTATGTGGCCCACATACACATGATGTCAGCGGCTATTACAGGAAGTAATGTGGACAGTGGGATGACTTCCGGGAACACCAGACTTGGACATGGGACCACCAAGAATGGTCTTGAGGAGGTGAGACTCTGGTCTGATGGCCAAGATGGCTGGAGACTAAGACATGGCAAGGCTCTGGCCATCAGTCTTCAGCCATTTGGCATGGTGGCCATGACGTGAAAAGGCTTTGACTTGGTGACAATATATTTATGTAAATTAATAACTACCTTTGATGTTATCTGTAATATTTATGATATTTTGGCGCAGGATAAGCAATATATAAAAATTGTTAAAATGGGTTTGTCTACTGCACATTGCCAACACAGGTAACTGATCTAACACTAAATGTATTTCTTTAGGCATGTGGTTATGGAAGAAATATTAAATATAAACACATCTGGGATTATTAGCAGAAACTCAAGCGAATATATAATAAAAAGTACAATACAAGTCTGTGTTACTACCGTATATTGCACTACGTTGTATTAAATTCAAGGTTTACCATGCATCATCTCGCTCGGAGCAACAGCAAAAATGATTGGAAATAAAGCTTCATGTCTTTACGTCCACACGCAGTCAGCGATATTTATATGAATAAGCATGTATTTTATTTCCTGATGTCTTTTTATTGACCAACATCCATTTCCATTTCAGACTCTTGGAGGTCTTAGAAACCAAGACCGGGTTAGGGGTTAGACCCTAACCCTAACCTTAAAAAGCCACAGGTCAGCGAAAATTTTATGGCTTTTTACAAGCATAACAGTTTGCATAGGAATTAAGTGTTATTTGTAAATATTGTAGAATCAAATGTTAAATCAATCACCTTAAGTTAAGTTGTTATCTTAACTGCTTCAAATTACATAATGTTAACGTAATTATTTAGAGTTACTGTATGAATTAAAAAAATATTATATAACACATTATTCCAGCCACTGTGAAAAACTGCACAAGGTGAATTAAGTTGTATGAGCATACCTTGCAGATTTCAGATTGAGCACTATGACATTTGTAATGTCATATTTTGAGGTGACTCGTCCATCCGCTGATCTGACGGAAGCTACTGTAAACTGAATAAGCAGGGAAAATGCCTGACAAACCATTTACACGCTTAGGACATCTGTGTTGTTAGAATGCACAGGGGAACTTAATATATAGAAACACTTGTTAGGTAGTGTTTTCTCATTAAAATCAAATGATTTCCTATTAATTCACTAGAATGTGTGTGTACACCAATATGACAGAGTGGTGGGCCTCACATGTTATGACCTCATGAGAAGTCCAGTTTATTTATTACAGATCAGTGGTTGGACCCCTCTTTTGATTACTGAAATTGTTGATTTTTATCTAATAGTTAAAATTTTAGCACACACAAATTTCATTCCATATTCCTTCACAAAAAGCTGGGGTGCATTTCCCAAAAGCATCATTAGCCAACTATGGTCGCAAGTTCCGTCGTTACCAGCATAGTTCAACGATTCGGTGTTTCCCGAAACCATAGTTCAAACGAACATTCTCAAACAGCGTCGCAAACTTACGTGGTAGGAACTACAGCTCTCGACCTGTGGTTAGAAGCATAGTTTCTTGTTAGTAAGATATATGGACTTAAAATTATATTATATTATATTATAAATTATGCTCTCGGGCACATTAAGAATAAGCAAGCTAACATGCAGTACAATCTATACCGTCCATTCTATTTAAATATATATACATTTTAATCGATAGATTATAGCGCGTCGTCAATAAGCGCCGTTTTTGAAGAGTGCGCACGTGCATAAATGCCTAAGGGAACCCCGGAGTATGACTTAAAGGGGTCATATGATGCTGCTAAAAAGAACATTATTTGAACGAGCCGTTTTAGGTAGGCGTGGCTGACTCTTAACTTTTATAAAGAATATCTCTTTGGAATTGAGACTTTAGTCTTTGCAACTTTACAGATCTTCTTTATGCACCAAGAGCTTGTAACACTCCAAAGAGAAAGGAAAAATTGAAATCGCATCATATGACCCCTTTAAGAGGAAACCTGCGATGAATCAAACATCAAATAAAGCAAAATGACAGGGAACAAAACATAGTAAATTAGCCATCAGGTGCCATGTTCAATACAGCAGCATCTCAGAGATGAAGTTATTACTCCACCACATGCATGTGACATCATTAACAACGGCCCTAAATTGCTGAACTAATGTGGTTCAAACGATGGAGATGCGACCGTGTTCGGGAAACAGGCTAGTTCGTTTCCACAAAAATGCATCATACTATGGTGATTAATCAGTGAGTTACGTCATTGTATGGGAAACGCACACCTGATTGCTTTGATTATAAAATGCCAGTGGAATTAATAATCACAGACTCACAGTGTACAGTGATATTAACAGGATGATAGTTCTCTCCAGATTCAGACTGACACCAGTACACTCCAGTGCTTGATGTGGTGATGGAGCTGAATGTACATGTAGATCCTGTTTGGGATGCCCAGCGTAA
Organism: Sinocyclocheilus anshuiensis; assembly: GCF_001515605.1. NCBI lineage: Eukaryota > Metazoa > Chordata > Actinopteri > Cypriniformes > Cyprinidae > Sinocyclocheilus > Sinocyclocheilus anshuiensis. The sequence goes on from NW_015542431.1 coordinate 50,304, forward strand.
TGAACAATCTTCCATCCCCCAATGGTCTGTGTATCTTCTCACTCTCCATCTATCAGAGTTACTCTGGTCCTCACAGCTCAGAGAGAGAGAGACAGATGTGAAGTGTTGAGTTCTGCTAGGACTGATGATCAGAGACTGGAGGAGAAACACCTGAGCAAACAATTACAGCTATAATGTTTCAAAATTGTGCATTAAAATTCTCTTTATTAAAGATGAACTAATCATTTAAGTTGTGTATGAACTCACCAGTGACCCATAGTGGCTGTTTGTTGCTGTAGGTTGTTTTATATGCTGGTTTTCCTCTCTCTGCTCTGCACACATAAACTCCTGTGTGATTTAGAGCAGCAGAACTGACAGTGTAGTTTCTTCCAACTCCTCTGCTGCTGTCTGAGAGCAGCTTATAATGATTGCCGTAGTCTGTAGAAAGTAAGAATGTGCAGTTGTCACTTAAAGATGCATTTCTACATGATCTTTAAAAGGTGATATAACATTTTCATCTTCTTTCAACTTCACATGAAGCACATTATATCTTACCTGATGAAGCAGTTAGAGTGTACCAGCTGAATGTCCAGCCTGTAGAGGAGCCGTAAACCTCACAGATCAGAGTCACTGGATCTCCTTCGGTCAACCACTTCTGTGGAGAAACACTTAAAACTGCTCTAGGAACTGAAATTGAGAAATCACTCATTAATAACATGTTAAAGTAATATTCCAGGTCCAGTTAAGACAGTTAAGATCAACTTGTGGCATAATGTTTATTACCACAAAAATAATTTCCACTTGTCCCTCCTTTTCTTGAAAATAATAATAATAATAATAGTAATTTCTGGGTTACAGTGAGACATTTACTACGAAAGTGATTGGAGCCAACCTATAAACATTAAAATACTCACTGTATCAACAGAATAATATTTTCTGTAAAAGGTTATATCCAATTTTACAAACCAATTAAACAAATAAAAAAGTACAAACCAATTTCTCTATATCTGTTATAGCCACTTATTCAGTGTTTTATGAATAATTTTCACTGAGCTCTCAGAGCAGTTCATTATGTGACGATAAATACTTGCCGAGTATTCTCACTTCTAATCCTGCTAATGGTAGTTGAGCTGTTATCTGACGCATGTGTGAATTTAAACTGATTTTAGTTCTTTTATTTGGTCTGCAGTGCAAAGAGATAAACAGATTCATCTGGCGATACAGTCAGTGATCACTGATCTGTGTCAGACTCATTTCCTCTGGTGTATTTACACATGGACCATCCTACCATAGTGTTTGCAAACTACGTCTGTGCAATTAAAAATTTCTGAAATAAAAATTAAATATTAAAATATTATCAAAACATTAATTGAGACGTATTTGATTACTCCCTGTAGATTAGGGAATATAAAACTACTAATTAAGCTGCCAATAGTTCAAATTTATTACCAAAATAACCAAAAAAAGAGAAAATATAGATATTTAATTATCATGAAAACTGAGAACATAGTACAAAATAGAGCCTAAAACACAGAAAAAATGAAAGTGCTAATTGTCATTCTCAGGAGGTCAAATTAAATACTGAGTTGTTTTATTTTCTAATCATTTTATATGAGGTTTGTGATTTTTGTTAAACTCATTCATAACTCATTCTCAGCCAGTTTGTATCAGTTAGTGTAAAATCACACATATGAGATCAAATATATGAATCAAATTCTTTCACCTTCAGTGTGTCCAGAGTGGATTTTTGAAATCAGCACTAAAAAGACAAAGAGAAAAACGCATTACAGTGTGAATATAGAGCTGATAAAATGTGTATTATACATCAAACACATAAGGGCATATTCTTCTTTCTCTTGTCCAACACCATAAGTTTACACTCAAACCTTTCTCAGTTTAAAAAAAAAAAACAGATTGTATAAACTTAGACGCATTACTAATTTCTAGTTGATGGTACCATGGTGCCATATAAACCACATACAGTGTGAAGAGAAGCTCACACCAGTGGTTTTCAGATCTTGTTTTTTTTTTTTTTAGTACTTCATGTGGAATGATAATGTTAGTAACACTTAACACATGCAATTTTTAATCACCGTTGCTTATATTTGGGGTTAAAGGTTTTTCACTGTTGTGTAAAGAGAATTACATGTGAATTGGGGTTTGGTTACCCCTTTGTAGAATTGTGTAGGTCCCCTCTCTGATCAGGGCCCTTGGAACCATCCTAAACTTTTTGTACAGGTCACACATTAAGACACTGCAAGAATTTTTAAAATAATATTTCAAAACACACTGGTTCTTTATTTACAACAACAGCAACAAAAAAAGAAACATGAAAAGTTTAAAATATTATAAATCTACAGAGCATTGCAGTGCAACAAGTCATGAGATTTACACTAAGGAATAAGGAATATACATGCTTACAAATGACAGTTCATGTGGTTGTAATGTCAAGCAGGCAAACATCATCACTGAGCCTTATGCTGTAAAGCAGGGGTCTCAAACTCAAATTGGCTGGGGGCCATTGCTGTGATTGACACCTCATAGGAGGGCCATTTTAACATTCAAGCACAACAAGAAAGCGGAAATTTTCTGAAAATTTACTTAAAAATATTTTAGCAATGGAATTTGAAGTAAATTAGAAATAATGTTGTCAAACTTAACAAAAAGTGTAAACAGCAGTGTCTCTATCGTTGTTATATACAGTATATATTAGGTAGTGGTATATACATGTAGTGTAAGAATCGCTGCCGTCTCGTTATGAATGCATAGGATATTCATGTCAGACAATGCGGAGTGATAAATAGCAGTGGACGCTTGGACTAGGGGTGTCCTGGGATTTTACTATAGTTCTATACATGCTGTGTATATTGAGAGAGGCGAGCAAAGGTAACCTGATGTAACTGTTTGCGTTTTCTTCTTCTTCTTCTTCTTCTTCTTCTTTTAGCTCCTCCCAACTGCCTTTATCGTCACGTTTTTTGCTTGCCATCACCATAGACATATAAATACCTAGACTCCTCATTGGCCGCTTTGAGCCGTTGCTGCGATACGTCAACGCGTCCGCCATGTTTGTGAGGGCAAGACTGCCTTAAAAACAAATGGAGGTAAACGGAGGAGCTGCGGTTTTTTCTGGATAAAAACACGATAACGTTTACATTTATCAACCGATTTCAGAGGTTTGTGATCTACATGGAGTTAAAAATAACTCTGCCTCCAGTTATTTAGTTAGGCTTGGAAAATTATTAATTTTCGTAAGAAATTGTGAAAGCTCACACTTGTCTCACTTGTTGATTTGATTGATTTTTTCGGTTTACAATTCTAATGTTAATGTAGTATAACTGTGACATATACATGTTTTGTAATTTGAATGTACATTAAATGAAATTAAGTTGTTTCATTGCTTTCTCTGTCATCAACCCCAACATTTGAGCTTTTCTTGTGCTTCAGGTCAGAACACAGCTCATTCCCTTTGAAATACTGGAAGAAAATCTAAATAATACATCTTTAAGCACTAATAATTTTCCATCATTGAGAACATTGAATAAAACCAGCGAATACAAATCAAAAAGTGACACTCTTGGTAGTCTGCTTTTTATTTTGATAGCACTCTACACAGATAAACTCCACAACAAACAATAACAAATGCAACTGATAAGACTTTATGGATCCAGTGAAACTTACAGTTACAGTGGTAAAATATTATGCACTGATACAGTGCACAGTAAAAGTGATATGTAATATTAAAAAGTATGTAGTACAAGTTGTAGTAAAGTGAATAATATAAAAAGTGAGTACAACAGTATATCAGCCAGGCCGACGGCCATCGGGTGGACGGCCGTTCTGGACTTCTGACTGTCAGTTATGTATGTGTTTTCGTCAAGCGCCACAGAGTATGAAGTGAAAACTTTAGATTTGCTGCGTAACTGGTCATAAATGTCACTCGATAACTCGCTGATCCGCTCTGCCACTGTGTTTGCCGACAAAGAGAGATTGTTGAACAAGTTTTTCTTTTCTGGACAAAGAATATCAGCGACTTTCTGCATGCAATCCTTTATAAACCCGAATATCAGCGACTTCCTGCATACAATCCTTTATAAACTGCCCTTCTGTGAATGGCTTTCCCGCTTTAACGATCAACTCACCACATAACTTGCTTCAACTGCAGCATCAGCATCCTTTTTGCCTTTATGGAAAAGGTTGTACTGGGACGTTAGCTCTCTCTGCAACTGCATGGCTCGTCTTTTGCTCTCGTCTTCTTGGTACTTCTCATACTGTTATCCTTGTTTCGTCGAGTAATGACGCTTGAGATTATATTCCTTTAGAACGGCGACTTTTTCTTTGCATATCAGACAGGTAGCGTTTCCATTAAACTCCACAAAAAAATACTGCAACGTCCATCTTTCTTGAAACTGTCTGTGTTCCTCATCCCAGACACAGTGATGAAGCTGGTATGTGATGTGAACCCCTCTCGCTCTCTCGCACTCTCTCTCTCTCTCTGGCATTGTAGTCAGTAAACGAAAGTGTAGCTCGCTCGCTCGCGCACACAAACACACGATGCGCAAAACTCCGCATTTGAACAGTCAATAGCAAATACTTAAACTAATAACAAAACAGTAGCTGA
>NW_015542431.1:54910-72249 GCF_001515605.1 Sinocyclocheilus anshuiensis
ATAATAATAATAATAGTAATAATAATAATAATAATTTAGCGGGCCGGATTATGTTTTATTTTTGACATCAGTTGCGGGCCGGGTGGAGGGGGAGGGTGGGCCGTAAATGGCCCGCGTGCCGGCAGTTTGAGAACCCTGCTGTAAAGGTTTCTCTGTATAACAATAATAAAGTACAACAAAATATAAATATTATAAAAATACTTATTGTTTTATGATAAAACAATTAAGAAAAGCATCTGAAATATGCTGATAAACAGCAGCAATGTCATATAAGCCTTCCAAAACTTTATGAACAGCTAGTTACTGTGTTGTCTGCCCTAAGTGTGGCATTTTATTTTTAATAAAGCATAATTATAAATATCGAAATTGGCAAATAAAATGCTCAAGGGGATTATGTGAGCTCAACTGAAAAGGGACAGGGGTGTTTTTGGGAAGCTCAGGTAAGGCTGATCACAGAGGGGTTAGAAGAGGGGAGAGCGGTGATGATGGTCTATGGGTATTACTAGGGAAGCACCGAAATGAAAATTCTGGGCCGAAACAGAAAATTCTGGATGCACTTGGCCGAAAACCGAAACGGCTTTTTAATAATTATTTATTATTTTAGTAAATATAACATATTTTTGTAAGACTTTTTAATTTAACTCAATACTTTTAATGATACTGAATTTACAAAATACAAGTGAATAAAATAGCCACACTTTTATTGAAAGTAACACAATAAAACTTGACATAAAATATTATTAATATATTAATATTAAATATCAATATAATATTTGTATTCAGTTCTATGCAACATAATCAAATTTAACTGATTTTTAAAAACGTAATTAACCAGTACAGCTGTACTATGTTACAGCACAGTAGCACTATTGCAAACAGAAACAAGTATACTACATTCGGACTCTCTGGTGTGACTTTAAATGCAGACCTTGAGCCAAAAACTCATCCCCAAACACCAATGACTTGTACATATGCGTACAATCATTTTAGACACTTCCAAAACTGTGGCAACAAAGATGGACATACAATTTTTAAATACATGAATTATGTTTCCATCTTTGTTGCCACAGTTTTGGAAGTGCCTTTTTCTGTTCTAAAGAAGGGGGTGTCCCAATACTTTTGTCCATATGTATGTACAAGTCATTGGTGTTTGGTGATGAGTTTTTGGCTCAAGGTCTGCATTTAAAGTCACACCAGAGGTGTTCAGCTGGGATTAGGACTTGGCTTTATGCAGACCAGTCAAGTTCTTCCACACTGACTGAATCAATCTTTTATTTTTTAACCTTGCCTTACACATAGAGGCATAGTTGTGTTAGAATAGAAAAGGGTCCTGTTCAAACTATTGGTATAAAATTAGAAGCACACAATTCCCTAGAATAGCATTATATGCTTAAACATTAAGATTTATACTCATGGAAATTACTAAAATAGTCAAACCTGTTCATTAGAAGGGGGTGTCCCAATACTTTAGGGAATATAGTGTGTGTTTGGTGCGGTAGGGGGCCCAAACTCATATTCTTTCATAGGGCCCAAAATTACTAACGGCGCCCCTGAATTAGTGGTTTGATAAGTGCTCATTATTTCAGTAATTGCTCCTACAGGTTTATAAGTGTTTTTGAGAAAACACTAAGAAAGAAGGAAAGAAAAGAAGCGGAAAGAAAGAAGGATCTGTTTCAAAACTGCAAACGCCTGGACTTCTTAGTGGCCAAGTCATCAACAACTGCATCGAAAATCACTGCTGATCACTCATGAAATTATGTTCAGTTGAAAAATGATTTACTATTTCCGGAAACTATTTTTAAATGTTCATGACAAATGTCGTACCTGAAACTCCAGGTATTTGCTGCTGGCCGGTATTTTGCACTCCTTATTTGCATAAAGTTGAGCATTTCTCAAATTCTAGACTCTCTCAACACTTTCTCCATTCTACTGTCAATATTATAATTCACTGCGTGAGCAATGACTTTCATAGGAATCAATTGAAAATGCCCACTCTGCTCCACTCAGTCCACTGCAGTGTAAACGCACCGTTTAATGTATGTGTTTAATATATGTTTATTTTTAGGACACAGCTAATATAAATCATATGTACACACAAACAATTACATTTGTAACGATGCAAGCTTTGCTTCCAAATGCCCAAAATAAATGTACAGTCTAACCACAACAAAAGCATCTAAACGGCAATATTTAACATATATATCACAACTGGCAAAGTGTCCAGTTTGTAAACAATCCACAAACACAAGCAAGGCTATAGAGTAGGTTTACAGAAAAATCCTTTAACCCTTAAACACAACATAATGTAATGCAAATTTAAATTCAAATTATGGGTAAAACACCTGTGAAAATTATATATGACATATTTTTACACTGTGCAGAACTAAATGAAATTTTCCTGTTTCCTATAATCAGCACATGAAGGCAGCATCACTAATATTAAGTACTGTTAAATCTATTGCCATCAAGTGCTGCAAATTTAAATTCAAATTATGGGTAAAACACACCTGTGAAAATTCATATTAACAGTACATTGGGTCATATTTTTACACTGTGCAGAACTAAATGAAATTTTCCTGTTTCCTATAATCAGCACATGAAGGCAGCATCACTAATATTAAGTACTGTTAAATCTATTGCCATCAAGTGCTCAGTATCACAAGGATGATAAAGCATTGATGATCCTGGTCATTCTCCAGCCCTTCTCATCCTAAACTCAACAGCGTCTTTGGATTGAAAGTTTCTCCTCCAGGCATTTATTTAACCTGAGCATATGTCACATCACTAGATCCAGCACCTGAAAATACATACATTAATTCAGAATGCACTTTTTATTTTGTTGTTTCTATATACAGTATTCCATTTTATTCTTAGTTTCCTAATGATACTAGTAGATACAGTTTTCTTGTGTGATTGATGATTTTAGTTTTACACTCACCTTGATCTATTTCCAACTTCAGTTTAGAGTAAACACTGACACAACTCTCAGTGTTGTTCCCTAGAAGATGCCAACAGTTATCACTAGTAGTTATGTGTTTCCAACAGTGATATGAAATACATGAATAATTATTTTATTTTAAAATTATTACATGTTAAACCAAATGAAGTCTAAATAAACATTGTAATCTGCATGAAATGACCTTAATGGATCAGCTGAATTTCACAGTGAACAGACACAAACACATGTTTCGGAAAATACTTTCGTGATTTTTGTTACTATTTAGAGTTGTGGGAGAAATTTAAATCAAAGGGAGCTACTGTTATGATCATAAAATCAATAGAACAGAGACTTTTGTTTTGGTTTACCTTTGTTTTCTTCCTTTTTCTTCTGTTTCTTAGTAGATTTGTGTTCAATCTCAGCATAGGTGAGTTCAGTAGGCCCACTTTCACGGTCTACAATAAAAAACAGAGAAATTAATAAAACACTTTATTTAACTTGATTTTCTCTGCAAATATCACAGTGATTTCCACAGTGGAAATTTTGATTTCCAATTTCTTTAGAAAATAACTGTTTCAATAAAAATGTATGACATTAAATCCTTTAAATGACATTTGTTACCTGTGTTTATGTCTTTATTAATTGTTGCATCAATAGAGTCATAAATATGAGCAGTTCCTGTAATAAATAGATTAATTAATTTCCAATAGATTTTTTTAAATGATTTGTGTCAAGCATTTTATGAATTTAATCTAGAAAAATATCGTTTTTATGTTGACACTAACTTAAAAATAAAAAGCAATGGGGTAAAATATTTTATGTGCTCTTTACATTCTTAATTACAGATACTAAAATATATTTAGTAATACTATTTTCAATAATAAAATCAAATCAAATGACATCTAGCTGAACTGTCAGACACCAATTTCATGTTCAATTTTAGAAGAGTGAAAATTGATTTAGTTGTGAGATCAGTCCTGTTAGTTAAAAGTTATTCCTGAGTGTCTTTCATCTCAGCTTGTAAAGATTTATATGTATTTATTTATGGTTAACAGGTAAAGACTGACCAGACAGCAGTGTTGTTTCCAGCGTCACTCTGGTTCTGCTCTGATGTCTGACTGCTGTTCTGCTGTTGACTGACACTAGAGGGAGACTGAGATCTTACACCTAGTCAAACATAAAATGATTATGTAAATATTTTGAGGAAAATTCATTGTAAAATTTTGGGTGAACCATACCTTTAAAGTGACAGACCATGCTTCTAAATGTATCAGTCTATATTGTTTTATAAAAATGTTGAGGGAGGGGTGTGAATGGGTGTCCCTTATTTTGCCTCACTGAAGGTGGAAACCCTATGTATGTAACGTTTCAATTAGCAACCACAATCGCAAACAATAGAGTCGAGATCCATGACTGAACACAGACTGGCTGAATGACACTTTCATTTAAGCAGAATACCTCAAATGGAGATCGCTGAACTCCAGCTAACTTGTACAGTACAGTATGTCGGTGTTTTCAGATCATGGCGCCTCCGCAGAGAAAGCACGTGTGAATGGTTGTCAAAATTGCATAAAGCAAAAAGCCGGGCAGAGTACTTATCCGTTTAACAGAAAAGCTGATTGAGGGATTTGAGCTCTTGATATCTGGCAACCACAAACTTGAACGCTCGCATAATAGAGTCTTGTACAGCAGTCTGAAATGTTTTGGCTCCACTTTTTTCAACAAAAATAAAAAGGTTTTGGTAAAGTTTTTGTTCTTTTAACTACATTTTAGTCTCGTCTTTTTTCGTCAACAATATTGTATGTGGATATAGTCTCAGTTATCGTTTAATGATCTTATTATCATCCCGTCATCGTCTCGTTTTTGTCAGGGGAAAAAACTTTGCTGACAAACATTTTTCGTGATAGATTTCGTTAACGAAATTAGTGGAAACTCCAAAACAGGGCGTGTCTTCCTTTGTTGTGTTACACTTGAAGCAGCGCTGCACAGACTGATCTGTGTTTGACATCAAAGTACCGTGAGAGCAATTAGAGAGCAGACGGCTCCATATTATTTCGAATTGCTCTTGCGCTACTTTGATGTCATACACCAGGAGTTCTCAACTCTGGCCCTCGAGGTCCATATTCCTGCAGAGTTTAGCTCCAACTTTGATCAAACTCACCTGCCAGTAACTTACTAATAATCCCGAAGACCCTGATTAACTTGCTCATGTGTGTTTGTTTAGGGCTGGAGCTACTTTACTACTCTTTACTTGTCTGTATTTAACATTATAGTAGAGCAAGAAGAATAAGTTCCCATGCACCCGCTTGGCAGTTTTTTGTAACCCGTTTTTTTTGGGACCCTAATGGTGTCTAGTTGTCCCATGGGGTTAATTTGGCGGCCAAATTGAAATGATGTCATCACAAGTGGCGAAAAACACAGATTTCTCTGAACCATACAACATACAAAGACAAATTAACCCACTTTTTCATATCATTCTGACACCAGGAATCAAATGGAAAGGCAATGACATGATACAACCACTCTTTACTGGTGAAAAACAGGCAAATAACACATTTGAGGCTCATAACGATGTAACTTTTGTTATTTTGTTCCGCAATAGTTTCCTGCATTTGCCCAATGACAATAGCTTTTCTCTTATATCAATTGCAAGGTTGTTAAATGGATGGCAATCACTCCAAATGACAAAGACGGCAATCTGATAATACTAGCTAATTGAAAGCAAAAGTCATCAAAACCCCATTTCACTGATCATCATCAGTCTCCACCTCTTCAAACGTGACTCTGCTGGTGGTTTGTTTTTTCAATATCTTTGCAATGAAACTATAATCAAAACAAACCAGTTCGTTGGAAAATCTAACATATAACCCAGAAAAAATATACACAAATCAAAGTAGAAATTGGCATGAACAGCAGCCCAATGGTGCTACTTTCTAACTCCTCGTTTGCCATCGTAGCTACTCATTGCTTACATTTAACTGCTACTTACGCATTTCAAATATCAATCGTCACCAATCAGCAAGATACAGCAAGACGATTTTACATCTGATATGTAAGTATTATCTCCCTTTTTTACAACTGGAAATATGTCACTACATTGATAATATGGATATATAAATAATATATAGTATCGTCAAATTAACTTACCTGCTAACGTAGCTACTTAATAACAGTGGTGGAAGTATTATTCAGATCATCTACTCAAGTAAAAGCACTAATACCACACTGTAAAAGTAAAAGTATGTACTATCAGCAAAATGTACTTAAACTATGAAAAGTAAAAGTACTCATTGTGCAATAAAATGGTCCCTGTCAGTGTTTTACCATTATACAGTATATGATGTTTTTGGATTAATATTACTACTGCATTAATGTGTATGTTGCATTTTGCCGCTGTAGATGTTTAAGGTTGAGCTAATTTCACTTGTGTTTCTGCTTGCTTGTGTACACTAGTTCATCTGCAGTGGGTGGCCTGGGCAGCACACTAGACTCTTTTGCAAAGAGATCTTCACCCTTGACTTTGTGAAGCAGACTACTTTTTCCAAGAGCTTCAGCCATGAGCTCCATGTGCTTCCATGCTGGCTCTTTGTTCTTCCATGTTGGAAACTTGATAGTCCTCTTGGTTTTCCCATGCACTTCTACTTCAAACTGGTCACAGAAAATGCATGCTGATGCTTGTGCACTTTTTAATCAATCCATCTTTGATGTGAAGTTCAGATACCAGTTCCTATATGGTACCCAGTGTTCTCCAAGTTGACACCAGCTAGTGTTTTCGGCAGCCGATCACAAACCGACTTCATACGATAAGGCGAATCAACCGGCTCAGCTAGTCTTCTGTCATGGATATAAAGTAAATGAGACAATCGCTCTTTTGAATCACCTTTTATAGAATTGAAGCAAGTAAAGTTGTCATCGTATGCATTTGAGGTGTGTAATACACAAGTGGGAGAAGGGCTTTTGAGAGGGGGTTCAGACATCTCTATCTGATCACTTTCCTCTTTCCCCTTTTCCTCGTGGTTTGTTGTTTTTATATATTTTACCATTACAGGGGAAAGATAAATATTAACATGAAATTAGTTTAATGGAACTGTAATTTCTGGTAGCCTACTTACTAACCAGTGGTGAAACGTAACTAAGTACATTTACTCAAGTACTGTACTTAAGTACAAATTCAAGGTACTTGTACTTCAGTACTTCCATTTTATGCAACTTCATACTTCTATTGCACTACATCTCAGAGGCAAATATGTTACTTTTTTACACTACAAACAAATGACCTTATAGAATATGATCACAGACTGTATAAAAACATGGACGTAGTGTCCGTGACGTCATCCGTAGGTTTCTGAAGAGCGTTTTTGAAGGTCAAAGTGGGTGGAGCGGGCCGTCGCCATCTTGGCAGTGCGTCACATTCTATAAGGTCATTTGTTTGTAGTGTCACTGTGAGAACCACATATCTCTAAAATGTCAACTTTTCATGAGCTCAGCGAAACAGCCCTGGTTTGAGCTTTGTGGCTATTCATTTTCAAGCTAATCCAAGAAGGTTTTAAATAGTTTATTTAGCTTCAGAAGTAGCAGAATTTTCTCAACCCATAAAGGAACACTACAGCTTTCAGTTTATCTGAAACTTTAATTCACCAAATGTGGAGATACATGGTTTTCACTGGACACGTGGGATATGAACAATTGTAATCTGAAAACTGTAGTGGAGTAAAAAAGTAACATATTTGCCTCTGAGATGTAGTGCAATAGAAGTATGAAGTTGCATAAAATGGAAATACTGAAGTACAAGTACCCTGAATTTGTACTTAAGTACAGTACTTGAGTAAATGTACTTAGTTACGTTTCACCACTGGTTAGTAAGTAGACTACCAGAAATTACAGTTCCATTAAACTAATTTCATGTTAATATTTATCTTTCCTCTGTAATGGTAAAATATATAAAAACAACAAACCACGAGGAAAAGGGGAAAGAGGAAAGTGATCAGATAGAGATGTCTCTATAATCTCTCGGATAATCGAAAATGGGCAAAGAGGCGGGAGCTGGTTGCTGAAACCATGCCCACCTAGCTCGACGGGGGTGACCGCAGCGGCAATCCACCTGTCACTCAAGTGGCCACGCCTTATTTATGCAGAACTTTAAGGCTTAATATAATTTAAACGGATGAGTTATAAAAAAATTCACCCCCTCACAGTTGTCATGAAGGGCAAAATTAGCTATATAGACCAAAACCACTTTTTGTACCAGGCTGTAAACATATTTTTTTCTGCTGTAAAGTTGGGCATTTTAACATGGTGGGCCCTATTTTAACGATCTAAGCGCATGGTCTAAAGCGCACGGCACAGGTGCACTCAGGGCGTGTCCGAATCCACTTTTGCTAGTTTAACGACGGGAAAACGGTCGGCGCGCCCGGGCACATGGTCTAAACGAGTTGTCCCTATTCTCTTAATGAGTAATGGGTGTTTTTTGGGCGTAACGTGCCATAAACCAATCAGAGTCTCATCTCCCATCCCCTTTAAAAGCCAGTTGCGCGCGTGCCATGGCGGAATTGCTATTTACACGGCTGAATTTGCAAGCGCAAAGACAGAACACGTCTCCAGAGATGAAACGGAGCTGCTCGTGCGTGAGCAAATAGGTAGCCTAATTCTGATACATGCAATGACTATCCATTATGACATGTAGGCATTTTTATATTTATGTAGCATACACAATAGTAATCTTTTACATTGCAATCCTTTAATTTTTTATATTTGTGTGCTGCTGTGTGTCCATGTGTGTGTAATAAGCAGAGTGTACACGCACTGTGGACCCGCCTATACTAACACGCTCTTTAAATAACAAAAAAACAACTACTGCGCCATTGACTTTAGACCAGGTTTTAGTTGGTCAATGGTGCAGTCTATTTTAGTTGCCTCAAAATGGCAACGTGCCAGCAATGCACCTGAACACACCTCGTTTTCAGACCAGCACGCCCATGAGCACACAAATGGGCACAAATTAATTTGCTATTTAAACAATGTGGCGCAGGACGTGAAAATGACTACTACGTCGGGCTGAAACTAGCAAAAAAACACTTGCGTCGTGCCTGGCGCCACATTGCGCCAGGTGTATGATCGAGCCCTATATCTCACAATTCAATTTTTTTTTCTCGCCATTCTAAAAAAAGTCAAAATTGCGAGATGTAAACTCTGAATCGCAAGGAAAAAAGTTAGAATTGTGAAATTCTGAGAAGAAAAGTCTGAATTGTAAGATATAAACTTACAATTGTGAGAAAAAGTTGCAATTACCTTTATTTATTTATTTGTTTTATTCTGTGGTGGAAATAAAACAAATTGCAAGCTGTAAACTCAGAATTCAGAGAAAGAAAAGTCAGAAATGTAAGATATAAACTACAAATTTTGAGATGTATACTCATAATTGTGAGTAAAAAAAGTTTATATCTCACAATTTCGACTTTTCGAAATTTCGAATTGTGAGAAACTCACATTTAAGATTTTTCTTTTTTCGTGGGGGAAATAAACTGTATTGTGGGGGAAATAAACTGTATGTAGATATACATTCATAATTCAGTTAAAAAAATTGAAAATTTTTGCCACGAATTGGCTTTAAATTATTATCAGGTGCACTCAGGGCGTGTCCGAATCCACTTTTGCTAGTTTAACGACGGGAAAACGGTCGGCGCGCCCGGGCACATGGTCTAAACGAGTTGTCCCTATTCTCTTAATGAGTAATGGGTGTTTTTTGGGCGTAACGTGCCATAAACCAATCAGAGTCTCATCTCCCATTCCCTTTAAGAGCCAGTTGCGCTCGTGCCATGGCGGAATTGCTATTTACACGGCTGAATTTGCAAGCGCAAAGACAGAACACGTCTCCAGAGATGAAACGGAGCTGCTCGTGCGTGAGCAAATAGGTAGCCTAATTCTGATACATGCAATGACTATCCATTATGACATGTAGGCATTTTTATATTTATGTAGCATACACAATAGTAATCTTTTACATTGCAATCCTTTAATTTTTTATATTTGTGTGCTGCTGTGTGTCCATGTGTGTGTAATAAGCAGAGTGTACACGCACTGTGGACCCGCCTATACTAACACGCTCTTTAAATAACAAAAAAACGACTGCGCCATTGACTTTAGACCAGGTTTTTGTTGGTCAATGGCACAGTCTATTTTCAGTTCCTCAAAATAGCAATGCACCAGCAATGTGCCTGAACACACCTCATTTTCAGACCAGCACGCCCATGGGCGCTCAAATGGGTGCAAATGCATTTTCTATTTAAACAATGTGGCGCAGGATGGGAAAATGAGAACTGCGTCGGGCTGAAACTAGCAAAAACACTTGCGCCACGCCTTGCGCAGCATTGCGCCGGGTGTATGATAGAGCCCGGGGAGTCTATGGGACTGACTCCCTTTTGGAGCCAGACTCTAGCGGCCAGTCGATGAATTGCAGTTTTAGTCACTTCCGTGTTGGTTTCACGAGAGAGACCGGAAGGTTGCCGCTTGAATATGATGCATTTCTGTGGAATAAACTACCCAACAGTATATAAAGTAGTTAAAATTAGCTCAACCTTAAACATCTACAGTGGCAAAATGCAACATACACATTAATGCAGCAGTAATATTAATCCAAAAACATTATACTGTATAATGGTAAAACACTGACAGGGACCATTTTACTGCACAATGAGTATTTTACTTTTCATAGTTTAAGTACATTTTGCTGATAGTACATACTTTTACTTTTACAGTGTGGTATTAGTGCTTTTACTTGAGTAGATGATCTGAATAATACTTCCACCACACTTATTAAGTAGCTAAGTTAGCTAGCTAGCTATCAGGTAAGTTACTATATATTATTTATATATCCATATTATTAATGTAGTGACATTTCCAGTTGTAAAAAAGGGAGATAATACTTACATATCAGATGTAAAATCTTCTTGCTGTATCTTGCTGATTGGTGACGATTGATATTTGAAATGCGTCAGTAGAAGTTAAATGTAAGCAATGAGTAGCTACGATGGCAAACGAGGAGTTAGAAAGTAGCAGCATTGGGCTGCTGTTCATGCCACTTTCTTTGCCGTCTATGTCACTTGGAGTGATTGGTATCCATTTAATAATTTTGAAATTGATATAAGAGAAAAGCTATTGTCATTTGGCAAATGCAGGAAACTATTGCAGAACAAAATAGCAAAAGTTACATCATTATGAGCCTAAAATGTGTTATTTGCCTGTTTTTCACCAGTAAAGAGTGGTTGTATCATATCATTGACCTTTCCATTTGATTCCTGGTGTCAGAATTATATGAAAAAGTGGGTTAATTTGTCTTTGTATGTTGTATGGTTCAGGAGTTATGAAAATCTGTGTTTTTCGCCACTTGTGATGACATAATTTCAAGATGGCCGCCAAATGAACCCCATGGGACATTAGTTGACCTCTACTATTACTTATTAAAAAAAATGTTAAAACTCCAGCCCACCAGGAATGTCACTTGGCCTACTTTACATCTCAAAGCTGGAGCTGGGCCTGCTAAGTTCCCAGCCTGACCACATGAAAACTACCCAGAAACCTGCGACAACTAGACCACATACCAGTTTAACCATGTTGGCATACCAGCTAAGACCAGATAACTAGCTTAGACTGATGCATGATGGCAGTTCACAAGGTTTAGGATCAGAGTTAGTTTCAGCAAATGTGTCATTGAATTTTACTATGGCAGTTGATGGACCTTTGTTGTTTCTGTAGCGCCACAGAAGGACCAAGACGACAATGATAAAAAATGTGACGGTCAGTCCTGCAGTCACTCCAATTATCACAGGATTGAAACCATCAGATCCTGAGGCTGCTGAAGATGAGATAAATATATTTTACAATTAGGTAAGTGCTGTAAATTATACAAGAATTTATTTTAATTGTGTTTATTGATCTGCAGTCTCACCTCTGACTGAGATCCAGCTCTTGGGTGACTCTCCTCTCTCTGGGTGTTTGCAGTAGTAGAAACCCTCATGTGACTTTGAGACAGTAGAGATGATCATCTCTGTAGTTTGATTCTGGATGAGTGATCCATCTTCATAGAAATCAGCTCTGAGGTTTGGTGGGGTTGAATGTTGATATAAACAGCGTAGATTCAGAGTATCTCCTTCAGTCACAGGATGAACAGGACTCTCTAGAATCACACCAACTACAGAAACAGAAGAAACATGAGAAAGACTATATGAAAAATATGATAAAATTATATTTGATGATAATACAATATAAACAATTAAAAAAAATTGTACTGCCTGCTTGCCCACTGAGTGTTTTTGACCACTGATGCGTCCTGCACTTGTTTACATGTAATCAACCTGCTTTATGCTTTGATTATAAACTGCCAGTGAAGTGAATAAATACAGAAGCACAGACTCACGGTGTACAGTGATATTAACAGGATGATAGTTCTCTCCAGATTCAGACTGACACCAGTACACTCCTGTGTCTGATGTGATGGTAGAGCTGATTGTACATGTAGATCCTGTTTGTGATGCCCAGCGTAATGATGAACAATCTTGCAGCCCAAACTCTCTGTGTATCTTCTCACTCTCCATCTATCAGAGTTACTCTGGTCCTCACAGCTCAGAGAGAGAGAGACAGATGTGAAGTGTTGAGTTCTGCTGGGACTGATGATCAGAGAGACTGGAGGAGAAACACCTGAGAAGACAATTAGAGCTCTTTGAAAATGTTTTAATATAATTTAAGCATGAAATCTCCTATTTTAAAGGGGTTAAACATTTTTGTTAGTCATATTTAATTGTTTTCCTTCAGGTTCACTAATAAAAATAATGTTAATGATAATATTAGTAACATTTGTGTTCCGTCATGCTTCAGTTTTTAATGACTATTTCCTCTATTAAGAATTGGAGAGGAATTTTTAAATTCTGAAACTGTGTGATTTCATAGTACATCATAGCTCTCAAAACACCAAGAAAACTCAGATTCCTCTTGATATGACTCTAGATGCATCATTGATTCATTGTATCGTACAACACACTCTCATACATTCTTCTTTCAGTACTGTCTCATTCAAACTGATCCTGTTTGAACTCACCAGTGACCCATACTGGCTGTGTGTTGCTGTAGGTTGTTTTATAGGCTGGTTCTCCTCTCTCTGCTCTGCACACATAAACTTCTGTGTGATTTAGAGCAGCAGAACTGACAGTGTAGTTTCCTCCAGCTCCTCTGCTGCTGTCTGAGAGCCGCTGAAAATGATATCTGTTGTCTACAAAACATGAGAATTCATGTAGATTTCACCTTAAGGAGCTTTTGCTGTATGATTTTACACTTATAAATTATGTTTGTTGGGGTAACTCAGTGTATTCAGATTAACTGAAACCGGGCCAGATCAAAGCTCATGGGAGTTAAGGGTCACCAGTACATGCACATAAAACCAGTGAATAAAACCAGTTAATTGAGTTGCTACCACATGAAGTACATTATATCTTACCTGATGAAGCAGTTAGAGTGTACCAGCTGAATGTCCAGCCTGTAGAGGAGCCGTAAACCTCACAGATCAGAGTCACTGGATCTCCTTCAGTCAACCACTTCTGTGGAGAAGCACTTAAAACTGCCTGGGCTCTATCTGAAATAGAGAAATCACTCATTAATAACATGTAAAGAGTTTGTGTATGAAGAGATGATCAAACTCACCTGATACCGTCAGTGTAACTGCATCACTGTTTTGTGAGCTGCGTGATCTTCCTCTCTCTGCTCCATAACAGAAGTATTTACTTTGCTTCCGACTCAGTAACAGACCTGAATGTGGGTTCCTGTAGTTCACTGAAAACAGAACTGTCTTTATACCAGCTGTACTGCCAGCTAGTGACTCCTTCACCATCAATGTCACATCTGAGAGTGACTGTCTCTTCTCTGAATACATGTTGATCAGGTTTAATTCTCACTTTGGGTTTTGGTCTTTCTGTGAAATGACAACAGTTTACAATGAAAACAATGTGCTGTTTTTACTGAATATAAACTTGAGTACAAAACATACATGCTAAATCAGGTTAAAGTGTTGTTTTCTATAGCTATTACAGTCAATTATTTAGGCTTATGAAATCATTTGTGCAGTATGTAAGTAAATAAGGAAGTACAGTTGCCGTATATTTTTACTGTTACTGGTTCACTGTAATTTGTGTAATGTCCTTCTTTTCGTGCTCTGCACCTGTACTCTCCTCCATCAGAGACTTTCACTGAATCGATTGTTTTAGTTGAAGCTTCAGTAGATTCAGTGTTTGAGTTTTTATTCCAGAAAAACTCCCATCCATCCCATGACTGATCCACCTCACATCTCAGAGTAACTGAGTCTCCGGTGAATAATGACGTGGAGATCGAGAAGACTTGGAAAAATCTGTTCTCTTCGCGGAGGGGATGCGCGAGAGCGGATATGAGAAGGTGCCTCCCATTGAAGAGACGCTACCCTGCTATCTCACTATGGGAGAGACATCCTCTCTTAAGACTCCCTCCTTGCCATCCAGAGCCCTTCAAATGACATCTCGTCTGACTGGCAGGGCGTACGCAGCAGCAGGTCAGGCTGCAGCACTGATCCACCTCACATCTCAGAGTAACTGAGTCTCCGGTGAATAATGAACTCTGTGGCAGCACAGTCAGAGTTGGTTTGGGAATATCTGTCAGCATAAAATCATTATAGTAGCATAAGTCATGAAAATATTTAAGCAGAAGATTTAATTCTCTCATAAACATGGTGGTAAACATGGTGTATGAGCAATTAAATATATTTGTTTATGTCAATTGATATTTGCTGGCTAAAGAATGTTAGTCATATGAAAGATTGTTTAAATATCGCGCCCCTAGTGAATGAAGTAATGGACTTGTGGAACTGTGGAAGACGCCAGCAGATGTAAGGTTTAAATCGTTGTTTACAAGTTTGTTTTGGATAACACTGTTGCACTAATTGTTTCTTTTTGTTTATTACCTTTTTTATGTGAATAAACTAAACCATCGTATCATACAATCTCATCATTGGAGCACTATTGAATTCACTGTGACGGTGTCTAGACGAAGTGACATATGGAAATCACACTACACGGTTTCTGCAGGTTTTATGCAAATGAATTTAAGACTTTTCAGGACCAAGTAAAGAAAACTTAAGGTATAAATTGAATGGAAAAAAAAAATCAAGATTATGGAATTTTTTCCACTGCAAAAAAACCTGATGTTCTTCCTCATTTTTGCCCTGTTTTCTAATACAAATGTCTAAAGATTCTTAAATCAATATTTGTAGTCAAGACCACCTAAACCGAGACCAGGATCAGAGTGTGTTGAGACCAAGACAAGACCAAACGTAACATTGAGGGGTTGAGACCAAGACAAGACTAAAACCAAACTAGCACTCCTGAAATTCATCTGAAAAATCCACATTTACAGCCTTTAAAAATCTAATATTGAATCAATAAATTCAGTTAGAATAAGAAGACAATATAGAACTGTTACCAGTCAAATTAAATCACTAAAAACAGAATTCATCTTTGCACTGCAGAGGGGGCACAAAAGTTTAAAAAATATGATGGAAAAAGAAAATTAATATGAATTTCAAACTAAAACCGCCAGTAGGCTTGGCGGTGGCAAATCACTTAATGAGTAACTCACAGAGTAATTTATTCAGCCAATATGTTCAAAGCAGCTGATACATTCAGTAATAAATCACTGCTGTGTGTTGCTCAGAAACACACACAAATTCTGTTATGGAACTATTTTTTATTTAATTTAATTTAAAATTTTTAGTTTAATTGTGTCACTTAAAGGGTTAGTTCACCCAAAAAGGAAAATTAGCCCATCCGTGCCACCAAACAGACCGCTACTGCCATGGGCAGATCTATGGCAGCTATGGTGTTAACGGAGAGACATCTGTGGGTGAACCTGACTGGACGATAGAGAGGGGCTTTCTCCTTGATGTCGAGACGGTTGTCGAGAAGTTCAAGGAGGCGAGGGCGCGCTCAGCTGCTTTTAAGTCCTTCATCCCACGAAGGCCCAGGTCTCAGCCCGAACAAAGGGGTCCTAGCCTGTCTTGGTCTAAGGACCAAAGACAGGTTCAGAAGGCTAGTGTCGCGACTCATGCCCCTCCTCTGCCTGTGGGCAGGTCTAGAAGGCGGCACGAGTCGAGGGGTCAGAGGCAAGACCTGAGGGAGGCGTCTTCCTCCCCCAATTTCCCTGTTCACCCTTTCCTGTCCTAATCATGGTAAGAACCTCCATGCAACCAGCATTACAGTCTCCAGCTGAACCAATGATGTTCTGGTTAGTTTCTATGTCTCATAGAACTACCTACTGAAGGTCCGGGGGAGACAGGTGTGTGAGCCATGTTGGGTGAGTATGATCCATGTCTTCTAATTGCTAGCCTTGACTATTTTTTTGTATTGCAGTGCCTCTTGTCCTGCGTTGTTTTAATATCTCAGTCTCCGCTGAGATTCCTTTTTCTAACATGTATGTTATACTGTTTCATTTTTAGATGGAAGCATTTCCATTCTCTTCCAGTGAGCCTCCCTGAGGATACATCACTGATGCTGACTGGCAGGATCCTGATGGCTTGTAAACCCCGTGCTGGCTGGACTTCGACTCCGAGTTGGTAGGCTTCCCCGAGAAGCCTCCTTGGTCATTCATGTCTTCAGTATGAGTACTGCAACCTCAGGACCTTTGAGGGTTGCTCAGTCTCACCTTGAGGGGCATCTTTAGACCTGAGCTGGGGATTTTTGGCTGAGCCTGAGGGCTTGCCTCAGCCTAGGATCGAGAGCGCAGCTCCCATAATCATATGATGCACACCAAGTAGTAAAGTCTTTTTGTGACTTCCTTGGTCAATTATTTCTATGGTGGGAGTTTGCAGCTCCCCCTATTGGAGTTTTATCTCCATTCTGAGCATGGTGCTCCCCTCTCTGCGGGTGGGTCATTACAATCTGGATGGGACGACTGTTTCTCCTCTCTCTACGGAGAGTCGAGAGTCTTGCTCCTGGGGGTTTTGCCACTATAGTTAAGGGCACACGCTAGCTCTCTGTGCATTTCTTTAAATTCCATAATCATGGTAGGTGTGCACGCTGGGCTTTTGCGCACCTTTCTAAAATCCTTTTATGGTAAGGGTGACGCGATCTACTTCGTCCCCTTTCTCTGAGTGGATTTAGGCCCCGGATTTCCTGGGCTTCACTCTTCTGCTGTATCTCTGTTGATACCTGCATGGTTGAGCTTGGTAGTGCTCCCTCTTTTCCGAGGGGTTTCTATGAGCACGCCGCTCCCTCCTGAGCGTTGCTGTAAACCCATATCTATGGTAAGTGCTCACGCTAGTTATTTGGGCACTTTTTCTAGTCCATATTCATGGCAGGTGTGCACGCAAGTCTTTGTGCACCTTTTCTAAAAA
>NW_015542431.1:72398-78534 GCF_001515605.1 Sinocyclocheilus anshuiensis
TTTTTTCGAGGAAAGAGGGTCAGCCATCGGTTCCTCAGGGCTCAGGACCCACCGCTGCTGAGGCACGGAGGAAACTGAGCTCATGGGGTTCTCAGGTGGACCTGTCCGATGAATTGAAGAAGGGGCTTTCCCTTTCTCGTTCATCGGTCGTGGACAAGAGTGAGCTGCTGGAGGATGACGTTATTTCTCTGACGTCATCCGATCCAGCGGCTAGTGCTCTGCTGGCTCCCGGCCAGGAAGAGCAGGAGATGTCAGAGGTGGACGAGGAAGTTGAGACTGAGTCCTCTCAAACCTCCTGCCCTTCGTATGAGGAGCTGCTTGAGGTTATGGAACGCGCCACGGCAAGGCTTGACTTGCCGTGAAAGCGGACTAAGGAGGTGGCGCCTCGCGGTCGACTCGATGAGCGCTATCTTTCTGACCATAACCCTCCAGCCCAGGTGAGTCTTCCATTTCTTCCTGATCTTCGTGTGGAGATTGAGAAGACTTGGAAAAATCAGTTCTCTTCGTGCATCCACCGGTTTCAGCAGACTAGTTATGCAAATGTGGAGGGGATGCGCGAGAGCGGATATGAGAGGGTACCCCCCATTGAAGAGATGCTAGCCTGCTATCTCGCTATGGGAGAGACATCCTCTCTTAAGACTCCCTCCTTGCCATCCAGAGCCCTTCAAATGACATCTCGTCTGAATGGCAGGGCATACGCAGCAGCAGGTCAGGCGGCGGCTTCATTGCATACCATGGCAATTTTGCAAGCCTACCAGGCTGACCTGCTGAAAGACCTGGATAAAGGTCAGGGTCTTTCCCCTGAAGAAGTATCTGAGCTGCGCCACACTACGGATCTCGCTCTCCGTGCCACCAAACAGACCGCTACTGCCATGGGCAGATCTATGGCAGCTATGGTGTTAACGGAGAGACATCTGTGGGTGAACCTGACTGGACGATAGAGAGGGGCTTTCTCCTTGATGTCGAGACGGTTGTCGAGAAGTTCAAGGAGGCGAGGGCGCGCTCAGCTGCTTTTAAGTCCTTCATCCCACGAAGGCCCAGGTCTCAGCCCGAACAAAGGGGTCCTAGCCTGTCTTGGTCTAAGGACCAAAGACAGGTTCAGAAGGCTACTGTCGCGACTCATGCCCCTCCTCTGCCTGTGGGCAGGTCTAGAAGGCGGCACGAGTCGAGGGGTCAGAGGCAAGACCTGAGGGAGGCGTCTTCCTCCCCCAATTTCCCTGTTCACCCTTTCCTGTCCTAATCATGGTAAGAACCTCCATGCAACCAGCATTACAGTCTCCGGCTGGACCAATGATGTTCTGGTTAGTTTCTATGTCTCATAGAACTACCTACTGAAGGTCCGGGGGAGACAGGTGTGTGAGCCATGTTGGGTGAGTATGATCCATGTCTTCTAATTGCTAGCCTTGACTAGTTTTTTGTATTACAGTGCCTCTTGTCCTGCGTTGTTTTAATATCTCAGTCTCCGCTGAGATTCCTTTTTCTAACATGTATGTTATACTGTTTCATTCTTAGATGGAAGCATTTCCTTTCTCTTCCAGTGAGCCTCGCTGAGGATACATCACTTATGCTGGCTGGCAGGATCCTGATGGCTTGTAAACCCCGTGCTGGCTGGACTTCGACTCCGAGTTGGTAGGCTTCCCCGAGAAGCCTCCTTGGTCATTCATGTCTTCAGTATGAGTACTGCAACCTCAGGACCTTTGAGGGTTGCTCAGTCTCACCTTGAGGGGCATCTTTAGACCTGAGCTGGGGATTTTTGGCTGAGCCTGAGGGCTTGCCTCAGCCTAGGATCGAGAGCGCAGCTCCCATAATCATATGATGCACACCAAGTAGTAAAGTCTTTTTGTGACTTCCTTGGTCAATTATTTCTATGGTGGGAGTTTGCAGCTCCCCCTATTGGAGTTCTATCTGCATTCTGAGCATGGTGATCCCCTCTCTGCGGATGGGTCATTACAATCTGGATGGGACGACTGTTTCTCCTCTCTGCGGAGAGTCGAGAATCTTGCTCCTGGGGGCCTGGGGGTTTATAGTTAAGGGCACACGCTAGCTCTCTGTGCATTTCTTTAAATTCCATAATCATGGTAGATGGTAGGTCTGGGCTTTTGCGCACCTTTCTAAAATCCTTTTATGGTAAGGGTGACGCGATCTACTTCGTCCCCTTTCTCTGAGTGGATTTAGGCCCCAGATTTCCTGGGCTTCACTCCTCTGTTGTATCTCTGTTGATACCTGTATGATTGAGCTTGGGTAAGGGTGGCGCGATGCTGACCTCGTCCCTTTTCTCTGAGTTGGTTCTGGCCCTGGTTTTACAAGTCTTTGTCTAAAAACCCTTGTTGGATAAGGGTGACGCGATGCTGACCTCGTCCCCTTTCTCTGAGTTCTCTGAGTTGCCGTTCTACCCGTTCTACCCGTTCCCTTCTCAGGGAACCATGGTTCCCTTTCAGTCGGTCACTCCGAGTCATGTCGGTGACCGACGAATTGGGATATCGCTTCGATAGACCAATCCACTTCGAGTGTAAACTAAACGAGCCAATGCACATTGCCATGCAATTATTGCATCCAGCTGCCGCTGATCACAGCGTGAGTATAATAAGGCAGCAGGTGCAATGCATACCAGCTGGTGAACCTGGCTGACATCGAGACAAAAGAGAGGGGCTTTCTCCTTGATGCGCCGGTCTCTCCTTCTGAACTTTTCGGCACTTCCGTCGAGACCGTTGTCGAGAAGTTTAAGGAGGCGAGGGCGCGCTCAGCTGCTTTTAAGTCCTTCATCCCACGAAGGCCCAGGTCTCAGCCCGAACAAAGGGGTCCTGGCCTGTCTTGGTCTAAGGACCAAAGACAGGTTCAGAAGGCTACTGTCGCGACTCATGCCCCTCCTCTGCCTGTGGGCAGGTCTAGAAGGCGGCACGAGTCGAGGGGTCAGAGGCAAGACCTGAGGGAGGCGTCTTCCTCCCCCAATTTCCCTGTTCACCCTTTCCTGTCCTAATCATGGTAAGAACCTCCATGCAACCAGCATTACAGTCTCCAGCTGAACCAATGATGTTCTGGTTAGTTTCTATGTCTCATAGAACTACCTACTGAAGGTCCGGGGGAGACAGGTGTGTGAGCCATGTTGGGTGAGTATGATCCATGTCTTCTAATTGCTAGCCTTGACTATTTTTTTGTATTGCAGTGCCTCTTGTCCTGCGTTGTTTTAATATCTCAGTCTCCGCTGAGATTCCTTTTTCTAACATGTATGTTATACTGTTTCATTTTTAGATGGAAGCATTTCCATTCTCTTCCAGTGAGCCTCCCTGAGGATACATCACTGATGCTGACTGGCAGGATCCTGATGGCTTGTAAACCCCGTGCTGGCTGGACTTCGACTCCGAGTTGGTAGGCTTCCCCGAGAAGCCTCCTTGGTCATTCATGTCTTCAGTATGAGTACTGCAACCTCAGGACCTTTGAGGGTTGCTCAGTCTCACCTTGAGGGGCATCTTTAGACCTGAGCTGGGGATTTTTGGCTGAGCCTGAGGGCTTGCCTCAGCCTAGGATCGAGAGCGCAGCTCCCATAATCATATGATGCACACCAAGTAGTAAAGTCTTTTTGTGACTTCCTTGGTCAATTATTTCTATGGTGGGAGTTTGCAGCTCCCCCTATTGGAGTTTTATCTCCATTCTGAGCATGGTGCTCCCCTCTCTGCGGGTGGGTCATTACAATCTGGATGGGACGACTGTTTCTCCTCTCTCTACGGAGAGTCGAGAGTCTTGCTCCTGGGGGTTTTGCCACTATAGTTAAGGGCACACGCTAGCTCTCTGTGCATTTCTTTAAATTCCATAATCATGGTAGGTGTGCACGCTGGGCTTTTGCGCACCTTTCTAAAATCCTTTATGGTAAGGGTGATGCGATGCTGCCTCGTCCCCTTTCTCTGAGTTGATTCAGGCCCCAGATCCTTACCTGGGCCTCACTCTTCTGATGTATTGCGCCAGCAGTTGTACACGGAAGCAGCTCCAGGCGGATGATGTATGAGGTCGGCTTTGCGCATTCACTGCTCAGAGAAAAAACTGCAGAGACTCTTTTGTTTGAAGTGCATACTGGTAAGAGCGACTGTTTCTGTTTGTTACTATTATGGCGAGCACAAGCTAGCAAGGCGTTTAGGAGATGTGTGGATCCGTGTCTGCGTTATTTGACACCAGATGACACACACGACCTTTGCGTCATATGTTTGGGCGAAGAGCACGCGTCTGACATCCTTGAGGGGGCGGCATGCGTTCATTGTGAGCTTTTTTCCATGAGGAAGCTCCGCTCTCGTTTGGCCCTTTTTTCGAGGAAGGAGGGTCAGCCATCGATTCCTCAGGGCTCAGGACCCGCCGCTGCTGAAGCACGGAGGAATCTGAGCTCATGGGGTTCTCAGGTGGACCTGGCCGATGATTTCAAGAAGGGGCTTTCCCTTTCTCGTTCATCGGTCGTGGACAAGAGTGAGCTGCTGGAGGATGACGTTATTTCTCTGACGTCATCCGATCCAGCGGCTAGTGCTCTGCTGGCTCCCGGCCAGGAAGAGCAGGAGATGTCAGAGGTGGACGAGGAAGTTGAGACTGAGTCCTCTCAAACCTCCTGCCCTGCGTATGAGGAGCTGCTTGAGGTTATGGAACAAGGCTTGACTTGCCGTGGAAGTGGACTAAGAAGGTGGCGCCTCGCGGTCGGCTCGATGAGCGCTATCTTTCTGACCATAACCCTCCAGCCCAGGTGAGTCTTCCATTTCTTCCTGATCTTCACGTGGAGATCGAGAAGACTTGGAAAAATCTGTTCTCTTCGCGGAGGGGATGCGCGAGAGCGGATATGAGAAGGTGCCTCCCATTGAAGAGACGCTACCCTGCTATCTCACTATGGGAGAGACATCCTCTCTTAAGACTCCCTCCTTGCCATCCAGAGCTTTATGGTAAGGGTGACGCGATCTACTTCGTCCCCTTTCTCTGAGTGGATTTAGGCCCCAGATTCCTGGGCTTCTCTTTTCTGCCGTATCTCTGTTGATACCTGCATGGTTGAGCTTGGTAGTGCTCCCTCTTTTCCGAGGGGTTTCTATGAGCAAGGCTTGACTTGCCGTGGAAGTGGACTAAGAAGGTGGCGCCTCGCGGTCGGCTCGATGAGCGCTATCTTTCTGACCATAACCCTCCAGCCCAGGTGAGTCTTCCATTTCTTCCTGATCTTCATGTGGAGATCGAGAAGACTTGGAAAAATCAGTTCTCTTCGTGCATCCACCGGTTTCAGCAGACTAGTTATGCAAATGTGGAGGGGATGCGCGAGAGCGGATATGAGAGGGTACCCCCCATTGAAGAGATGCTAGCCTGCTATCTCGCTATGGGAGAGACATCCTCTCTTAAGACTCCCTCCTTGCCATCCAGAGCCCTTCAAATGACATCTCGTTTGAATGGCAGGGCGTATGCAGCAGCAGGTCAGGTGGCGGCTTCATTGCATACCATGGCAATTTTGCAAGCCTACCAGGCTGACCTGCTGAAAGACCTGGATAAAGGTCAGGGTCTTTCCCCTGAAGAAGTGTCTGACCTGCGCCGCACTACGGATCTCACTCTCCGTGCCACCAAACAGACCGCTACTGCCATGGGCAAATCTATGGCGGCTATGGTGGTAACGGAGAGACATCTGTGGGTGAACCTGGCTGACATCGGGCCAAAAGAGAGGGGCTTTCTCCTTGATGCGCCAGTCTCTCCTTCTGAACTTTTCGGCACTTCCGTCGAGACGGTTGTCGAGAAGTTTAAGGAGGCGAGGGCGCGCTCAGCTGCTTTTAAGTCCTTCATCCCACGAAGGCCCAGGTCTCAGCCCGAACAAAGGGGTCCTGGCCCGTCTTGGTCTAAGGACCAAAGACAGGTCAAGAAGGCTAGTGTCGCGACTGCGGGCAGGTCTAGAAGACGGCGCGAGTCGAGGGCTCAGAGGCAAGACCTGAGGGAGGTAATCCAGACGAGGCGTTCCCCCAGAAACCTCTCACTGCCAGTTGTTCTACTCCCTGACCAAGAGAACACTCGGCACAGACGCACTGGCACACAGCTGACCTCAGGGCCTACACAAGTATGCGTTTCCCCCAGTGAGCCTTCTCGCGCAGACACTGTGCAAAATCCGGGAGGACGAGGAGCAAGTCTTGCTAGTGGCGCC
>NW_015542431.1:79020-79215 GCF_001515605.1 Sinocyclocheilus anshuiensis
AAAGACCAAGTGGTGAACCTGCAAGCGCTGCCCCCGGAGGAGGCAGACCCAGCCCTGGCTTTGCTCTGTCCCGTCCGAGCATGAAGGTGCTACGTAGACCGGACACAAAGCTTCAGGACCCCAGACCAGCTCTTTGTCTGTTACGGAGGCCGGCAGAAGGGGAAGGCCGTCTCTAAGCAGAGGATGGCCCACTGG
>NW_015542431.1:79489-81261 GCF_001515605.1 Sinocyclocheilus anshuiensis
TGTAGGGCTGCGGGCTGGGCGACCCCCAACACGTTCGCTAGATTCTATAGCCTCCGTGTGGAGCCGGTATCCTCCTGTGTTCTCACCTCAAACGGGTAGTGGCACCGAGAGGCCCCGGTTAGTGTTGGCTTGCTAAAACTGCTCCAGAGTGTCCTACAGTAGACCCTGTTGAGATCCTCCGTCACCCTCAGCAGCGGACGCGGCAGAACGTCCGGTGCCGGGCCTTCACGATGAATCCGCAGGAACCGTGGAAGGCTGGGTTCCATATTGAGACCTTAGCGGTTCTCGTATGTGTATAGTCCACGGTATAGCCATAGAGCCCGTGTTTCCCGGCAGACTTCTGCCTTTCCAAGAGGGTTACAATCACCTGCAGTTCTCCATATTTTTTTTTTTTATTCATGGACATCACAGTTACATTGGACAAACCATATGCACTTGCTTAAGTGTTTTAGCACACATGCTAATTTTCAACACCAGTCCACGGGAGGCTTTTCAGAAAGCAAAAAAATAAATAAAAATTATTGTAAATTAATAAAATAAAACCAATAACAATACTAATAATAGTAATAACAATGTTAACAATAAAAGTAATAATAACAATACTAATAAAGAAAAAGGGAAAAAGAAAAAAATATACCATAAAATTACAAAAATGAAGGAACAATACATCCAAAATTATTTATATACATAAGCTATAAAGCAAAGCTTTATACACCTGAACGGATGCTATATGTGTATTTGCTTCTGAAAACTCCTTCGGGAAGGATGGGGCTTCCGCAGCGTCCCTGTTCCAAGTGGAGCGGGTACGTTTTCCCAGTGTTATCCAGTCTCACTGAGTGCTTTGAAAAATGGTGAGTGGAACTACTTGTCTCAAGCCCCGGCCTACACCAGATAGTGGCACAGGCGGCTCGCACAGGGCACTGGAAGGGGCAGCACCATGGCGCTTTGGTAGGGATCCCAATTCGTCGGTCACCGACGTGACTCGGAGTGACCGACTAGGGTCGTTGCTGTACCACCGCTGAGTGGCCGGGTCGCCGGCTCGGCTCCTCAGCGAAAACCTGGTATGCATTGCACCTGCTGCCTTATTATACTCACGCTGTGATCAGCGGCAGCTGGATGCAATAATTGCATGCCAATGTGCATTGGCTCGTTTAGTTTACACTCGAAGTGGATTGGTCTATCGAAGCGATATCCCAATTCGTCGGTCACCGACGTGACGTCTCCGTTCCCTCCTTCAGGGAACGAGGGTTACCATAGTTCTGACGCCTACTGACCAATTCAGAAAACAGTGGTGAAACATGACTCTTTAGACATTTAAAAACCAATTTGAGATCATTAAAATCAACGAAACTATCGAAGCTAAGAAGGTTATGCCTTCTTAAAACATCACAATGATGTCATCTCATGGGTTTCTGGTCCATAACTTTTATTGCCTGTTTGTATATTGAAATAATAGGCTTTAATTTATTTGGAGAGACTTGTGACCATGATGTGACACAATATGATAAATGTGAAAATATCATTGCATGCATGTATAATTTTGCAGTTTGACCTGACAAGTCCCTTCTAATAACACGAAAACAATTTAGGTTTGGTTTGACCTTCTTACAGATGTACTCAATGTGACTATCAAATTTTAAATTCTTATCTAGAATAATCCCAAGATACTTGATTTCATTCACTGCTTCAATTACTTCATTTTTAATCCGCACCTCAAATACATCCCTTGCAGGCCTATTTCGTATGGAGAAGCACATGGAAACTGTTTTTTT
>NW_015542431.1:81357-82160 GCF_001515605.1 Sinocyclocheilus anshuiensis
TCGTCGGTCACCGACGTGACGTCTCCGTTCCCTCCTTCAGGGAACGAGGGTTACCATACGTAACCGAGACGTTACATATGTAACCTGAGACGTTTTCACGAGACTCATCGGCGCATGCGCAACGCTTAACTCGTACGTCATCTGCCCGGAGCTGCTTCTATGTACAACTGTTGGCGCAAGCTACATTAAAGTGATTATTACGTTTTGAATATGGATAATTTTCTTACAAAAATGCATCGATTCACTACAGGAGGCCTTTGTTCATCCCCCGGAGACTCATCGGCGCATGCGCAACGCTTAACTCGTACGTCATCTGCCCGGAGCTGCTTCTATGTACAACTGTTGGCGCAAGCTACATTAAAGTGATTATTACGTTTTGAATATGGATAATTTTCTTACAAAAATGCATTGATTCGCTACAGGAGGCCTTTGTTCAGTCCCCGGGTTTTTATGGATGGGCGCCTTTTATTTAACTTCATTTGGACTGATGCATGCAACACCCGCTGAGTGGCATTAAACAGCTTGAAAGATCAAAGACAATTTTTAATATAACTCCGACTGGATTCATCTAGTAATTTATGGGCTAATTTTCATTTTTGGGTGAACTAACCCTTTAATATTAACTTGTTTGTTGAAAGTTTGTATAAACTCAATATCACGTTTTGCAGTCATGCTCATATTCGCAAAAACAGCTCTCTTGCTCATGATATTGCTTAATTTTATGTTATATTATGTAATGTCCCGATTATCTTGGTGGTTCTAAAGATTATCTTATCAGATTTTCCTGTGGTGTGAGGTGTGTT
>NW_015542431.1:82233-90776 GCF_001515605.1 Sinocyclocheilus anshuiensis
TTTCCTGTGGTGTGAGGTGTGTTAAGAGTGACTGAATCTGCTCGGAAGAACGTCGGAGGCGCCCCGATCGTGAATCATGTTGTTGAATATTTACGATCAGAAATCCTGATGTGTGGGGGGAACTTCACGGCACACCACACACTATAGGAGCAAAATGGTTAAATCTAGGATTTTTTTGTTCTCATGTTTGTGGTCTCTCACATTTTGAAGATCTTATAGGATTTAAAAAATCTTTTAAGCTGGGCTCACACTACAGGAGTTTTAAAATCCTAACCGATTTAACGGAGCCGTACAGCAGCTGTTTTGCGGTCGCCATTGGCTATTGTGAAAGTACTGACGTAATCATATAGCCGTCATCATCCCGATTTCAACCCTAAATATCAAACATGTTTGATATGATCGGGGCGGCCCCGATTTGTGTGCGAGCAGATCGGGAGGTGCAAGATTCGATCGGTGAACGCCTCACATTTTCTCGGGAGGGGGAAATCGGGGCTAAATCGGGCTAAAAATCATGTAGTGTGAGCCAGGCTTTAGTGTGTACCCAGCATTAGCAGCCCAGAGCTCAACCCACCATGTCACATCAGCAATGCCAGCAGTCAGAGAGACACAGCATTCAACAAAGTGTTTTGCGGGTACAGCAGTTTACGATAAAATTCTAAATGGCTAAGTAGAGATAAAAAAAAAATCATTTCTGAGCAAGAGGCGGTGAAACAAAAACAGCAATATATTTTACAATGTCTCATAATCAATATTACAGAATTTGTAAATATCTTCATTTCAAGATCAAGAGAAGGATCTTGTTTTTAGACCAAAGGGTTCAAAGTTATAAGCAAAAGAAAATTCACTACACATGTTTGGTGCTTGACCCCTAAAAATCTGAACACTTTTCAACCACACCTGAGGAGAAGCACTTAAAACTGTTCTGGGATCTTAAATTAAAACCCTTATGCGCTGTTTGTTTGGGGTATACACTTGTGCTGTTTGGGTTCTCCAGAGACCCCAAACATCAAAATGTGATGATAATGCTTTTTTAAAAAGAAATGTAATTTTATTCTGTTTATTAATGTTTTTACTCTACATTTGTGCAGTTTTGGGATGATTCATTGAATTTTTTTTAATTTATACGAATAAATAAAAAAAAAATGTATATATTTTTTTACTTTTTATGTAAAATACACTTTATAAAAGACCCACATTCCTAATTTTAATTAATGGGGATAAGATGTCCAATGTGCCATAGCATAATGGGAAACTGTTTCCATCTACTTAAAAACAAACACTTTTAAAATGAGAAAAACATGACATTTCAACTACAGCCACCACATGGCTCTAGAGCATTACTCAGTGGCTCATTTGCCATTTCCACATAGGTATAGACCTTTTCACAAGTTTTTTTTATTTAGATATATGTTAAGATATTATGAAATCATTATTGTAATAATAAAAAATGACTCAGTTTAGCATTTTTTTGTACTGAAGTATCATTTTTGCAATAATGTCAAACCTGTATGTAGTGTTATATGTGTGTATTAGTGTGTATATGTGTGTGTGTTTGCATTTGTTCTCCATTGTGCATGTGCTGTGGTGTCCCTTCATTATTTCTGTGTGTGTTCTTCATTGTAGCTGATTTTTATTTGACAAATTATATAAGAGAGAGCCACTCATGTCATGTCACTTTTTCATGTCTTATGAGTGGGTTTTATGGGCGTTGGGGAGTGGGGTGGGGGTTGTATGGGTTTTTCATCCACCGCGGATGTGCTGTGGTGTCACTCCTTCAGTTTTTGTGTGTTGTCTGCATTGTAACTGACATTTATGACAAATTATGTAACAAAAAAAACAACAATATTTTGTAGTCTCCCATTGATTTTTTATGGGTGATTTTTTTGGGGGTGGGGTGTCTGTGGGGGTGGATGTGTGTGTGAGCGTAATCGTTCTGCATTGTGAACATGTGGAAGGGTTGCCACTTCATTTTCATGTATTTTGTGGTCTGCGTTGTGGTGGATTTAGTGATTTTATTTGCCAAATAAAAAGAAAAAGTATCGATTTCCCCATTGATTTCAGTGTGGGGTCTCCAGAGACCCCAAACATCCTGAGTGTGACTTTTTTTTTCTTTTTCCACACTAACATACAGCAAGATATCAACCCAGTTTATTTTTTTTATTTGCAAAGCTACCGAGTGTTGTCAACCGTACAAAGTCTCATGCCATTTAGATAAAGGGAACATTTTTTTATTATTATTATTTCAGCAAACGTCATTTGTGGTTAAAAAGTCCCCAAACAACACCTAAGGGTTAAGAAATCACTCTTTAATAGTATGTTAAACTTGTGTGTGTATGAAGAGATGATCAAACTCACCTGATACTGTCAGTGTAACTGGATAACTGTGTTGTGTGGTGCGTGATCCTCCTCTCTCTGCTCCATAACAGGAGTATTTACCTGCATCAGACTCAGTAACAGGACTGAATGTGTGTTCCTGTAGTTCACTGAAAGCATTAGCTGAACTGTCTTTATACCAGCTGTACTGCCAGCTAGTGACTCCTTCACCATCAATATCACATCTGAGAGTGACTGTCTCTTCTCTGAATACATGTTGATCAGGTTTAATTCTCACTTTGGGTTTTGGTCTTTCTGTGAAATGACAACAGTTTACAATGAAAACAATGTGCTGTTTTTACTGAATATAAACTTGAGTACAAAACATACATGCTAAATCAGGTTAAAGTGTTGTTTTCTATAGCTATTACAGTCAATTATTTAGGCTTATGAAATCATTTGTGCAGTATGTAAGTAAATAAGGAAGTACAGTTGCCGTATATTTTTACTGTTACTGGTTCACTGTAATTTGTGTAATGTCCTTCTTTTCGTGCTCTGATAATTAATTCCCTTACAAATTTAAGTAATCAAGTTATTACAAGGTTTAATGGTCGCTTTCGGTTTTTGTCTTTCTGTACAACAACAACAACTCACAATAAAAAATAATGTGCTATATAATGTAATAAATAAAACATGCAAATTTAAGAGGGTTTCAAACCCACAATCTTTAGGTTAATAGCAGGTTAGATTACAGTAATTGATGATTGAGAGTTTAGTAATTGAAATCATCATCTGCATTCTGAAAAAAGAATCTTCATCTTTAAATCTTAAACTTTTTCAACCACTGTGGAGAACCACTTAAAACTGCTCTGGGATCTAAAACTGAGAAATCACTCATTAATAACATGTTAAACGTGTTTGTGTGTGTATGAAGAGATGATCAAACTCACCTGATACTGTCAGTGTAACTGCATCACTGTCTTGTGAGCTGCGTGATTCTCCTCTCTCTGCTCCATAACAGAAGTATTTACATGTGTCAGACTCAGTAACAGACCCGAATGTGTGTTCCTGTAGTTCACTGGTACTGTAGGATGAACTGTCTTTATACCAGCTGTACTGCCAGCTAGTGACTCCTTCACCATCAATGTCACATCTGAGAGTGACTGTCTCTCCTCCGAATACATGTTGATCAGGTTTAATGCTCACTTTGGCTTTTGGTCTTTCTGTACAACAACAACAACCATCATCACATCTGAGAGTGACTGTGTCTCCTCTGAATACATGTTGAGCAGGTTTAATGCTCACTTTGGCTTTTGGTCTTTCTGTACAACAACAACAATTTACAATAAAAAATAATGTGCTGCTTTTACTGTATGAACACAGTTGACTGATTGTAAAACATTCATGCTAAATAAGGTAAGACTGAAGTTTTGTTCTCTGTAACTGTTGGGCGGTGTGGTCACTTGTATCTTATGAAATCATTTGCACATTGTGCAAGGAAAAGTACTTGCTATGTATTTGCTCACTGCTAATGGTCATTTA
Organism: Sinocyclocheilus anshuiensis; assembly: GCF_001515605.1. Taxonomy (NCBI): domain Eukaryota; kingdom Metazoa; phylum Chordata; class Actinopteri; order Cypriniformes; family Cyprinidae; genus Sinocyclocheilus; species Sinocyclocheilus anshuiensis. The sequence goes on from NW_015542431.1 coordinate 86,089, forward strand.
TAAAACTTGTTTAAAAAGGTGTGTTTATAATCAAAACGTTTGTTTTCTCATCTGGTTTGTAACCATTAGTGAGACATCACCCATATGTTATGAAATATATAAGTATACATAATTCTAAATGGCTAAGTAGAGATTAACAAAAAAAAAAATCATTTCTGACCAAGAGGTGGTGAAACAAAAACAGCAATATATTTTACAATGTCTCATAATCAATATTACAGAATTTGTAAATATCTTCATTTCAAGATCAAGAGAAGGATCTTGTTTTTAGACCAAAGGGTTCAAAGTTATAAGCAAAAGAAAATTCACTACACATGTTTGGTGCTTGACCCCTAAAAATCTGAACACTTTTCAACCACACCTGAGGAGAAGCACTTAAAACTGTTCTGGGATCTTAAATTAAAACCCTTATGCGCTGTTTGTTTGGGGTATACACTTGTGCTGTTTGGGTTCTCCAGAGACCCCAAACATCAAAATGTGATGATAATGCTTTTTTAAAAACAAATGTAATTTGACTCAGTTTATTAATGTTTTTACTCTACATTTGTGAAGTTTTGGGATGATTCATGGAATTTTTAAAAATTTATACGACTAAATAAAAAAATATATTTATTTTTTTACTTTTTATGTAAAATACACTTTATAAAACACCCACATTCCTAATTTTAATTCATGGGGATAACGTGCCCAATGTGCCATAGCATAATGGGAAACTGTTTCCATCTACTTGAAAACAAACACTTTTAAAATGAGAAAAACTTGACATTTCAACTACAGCCACCACATGGCTCCAGAGCATTACTCAGTGGCTCATTTGCCATTTCCACATAGGTATAGATCTTTTCACAAGTTTTTTATTTAGATATATGTTAAGAGATTATGAAATCATTATTGTAATAATAAAAAATGACTGTCAAAGTTTAGCAGTTTTTTGTACTGAAGTATCATTTTTGCAATTGTCAAACCTGTATGTAGTGTTATATGTGTGTATTAGTGTGTATATATATGTGTGTGTGTGTGTGTTTGCATTTATTCTCCATTGTGCATGTGCTGTGGTGTCCCTTCATTATTTCTGTGTGTGTTCTTCATTGTAGCTGATTTTTATTTGACAAATTATATAAGAGAGAGCCACTCATGTCATGTCACTTTTTCATGTCTTATGAGTGGGTTTTATGGGCGTTGGGGAGTGGGGTGGGGGTTGTATGGGTTTTTCATCCACCGCGGATGTGCTGTGGTGTCACTCCTTCAGTTTTTGTGTGTTGTCTGCATTGTAACTGACATTTTTGACAAATTATGAAACAAAAAATGCAATATTTTATAGTCTCCCATTGACTTCTATGGGTGATTTTTTTTTTGGTGGGGGCGGGGGGGGGTGCCTGTGGTGTCACTCCTTCAGTTTTTGTGTGTTGTCTGCATTGTAACTGACATTTATGACAAATTATGTAACAAAAAAAAAAAATCAATGTTTTGTAGTCTCCCATTGATTTCTATGGGTGATTTTTTGGGGGATGGAGTGTCTGTGGGTGGTGGATGTGTGTGTGAGCGTAATCGTTCTGCATTGTGAAGATGTGGAAGGGTTGCCACATCATTTTCATGTATTTTGTAGTCTGCGTTGTGGTGGATTTAGTGATTTTATTTGACAAATTAAAAGAAAAAGTATCGATTTCCCCATTTCCCCCATTCTCCAGAGACCCCAAACATCCTGAGTGTGACTTTTTTCCCCCACACTAACATACAGCAAGATATCAATCCAGTTTATTTTTTTTTATTTGTAAAGCTACCAAGTGGTGGCAACCATACAAAGTCTCATGCCATTTAGATAAAGGGGACATTTTTTTATTATTATTATTTCAGCAAACGTCATTTGTGGTCAAAAAGACCCCAAACAGCACCTAAAGGATAAGAAATCACTCTTTAATAGCATGTTAAACTTGTGTGTGTATGAAGAGATGATCAAACTCACCTGATACTGTCAGTGTAACTGCATCACTGATGTTTGATGTTCGTGATCCTCCTCTCTCTGCTCCATAACAGGAGTATTTACCTGCATCAGACTCAGTAACAGACCCGAATGTGTGTTCCTGTAGTTCACTGGAACTGTAAGATGAACCGTCTTTATACCAGCTGTACTGCCAGCTAGTGACTCCTTCACCATCAATGTCACATCTGAGAGTGACTGTGTCTCCTCTGAACACATTTTGAGCAGGTTTAATGCTCACTTTGGCTTTTGGTCTTCCTGTACAACAACAACAATTCACAATAAAAATAATGTGCTGCTTTTACTGTATGAACACAGTTGCCTGATAGTAAAACATTCATGCTAAATAAGGTAAGACTGAAGTGTTGTTCTCTGTAACTGTTGGGCGGTGTGGTCACTTGTATCTTATGAAATCATTTGCACATTGTGCAAGGAAAAGTACTTGCTATGTATTTGCTCACTGCTAATGGTCATTTATAAAACTTGTTTAAAAAGGTGTGTTTATAATTAAATTGTTTATTTTCTCATCTGGTTTGTAACAGTTAGTGAGACGTCACCCATATGTTATGAAATATATAAGTCAAATTCTCTCACCTTCAGTGTGTCCAGAGTGGATGTGTGAAATCAGCACTAAAAACACAAAGCGAAAAAAAATCATTACAGTGTGAATATGGAACTGATCAACTTTCCTTTATACTTTAGACATACAAGTTTAAAGGAATGCCATAATTTTACTCTCAAATGTTTCTCAGCTCAGCTTGTTTTTTTAGATGTAGTGGCAACTGAATGAGTATTTCTTTAAAAACCTGAAAACAGTGACTGTTATAAGTAGTAACTCACATTAAGATATTGTTGTGGGACTACATGCATGTGTGTCCAGATAAACATTGAAACATTTGTTTGATGTCTTATAGATTTTATCATCAAAGCAGAGAGAACTTGAACTTGTTTAGGCAACTTGAAGCAAACAGTCTGATAAAGATATGCTTTTACTAACTGCGTACTAGTGAACATTTACTAAGGCATCAGGGACAGTAAACTGTAAAACAAACCAACAGAACTGATTCAACAAACACCATTAAACAGCACACATCTGAATGACTGAACAAACACACAAATATACAACACAACAGAGTGCATTTCTCTTTCACAAGCAGCACTAACTTTCTCTTCCTCTCTCAAACTCATCTTTCACTCATATAACCTGGAGCTGGATTTGAAACTCAGAGCAACAATAAAAGACATAAATCAAGGAACACTAAAACACTTGATCATTTACATCATATAATAGCAATTATTATCAACTGAAATACATAGATAGAAAATAATACTCACAGAGCACAATAGAAAGTTGACTGAGCTCCATACTGACTGAATGATGACAGACGGTTAAAGACACAGACTGTGTTGAAGCCTCAAGACTTCCTGAAACCTGCAGTCAGATCTTTAGGAACATCATGACAGATTAAAGACATGCAAATGTACCTTCATGTGTTACTGAAAATATTTTGATAATGTCGATAATCTTGTAACATGTTTACAGAAAATGTCACACTAACATACAGGCTTTCTACACAGATGTTGTCATGAATCATATTTTATCAAATTGATAAGCTTAGATTTGGCATTATGACAATAAGTAATATTCTGGTGTGTTTATTGAGTGATGGAAGCAGCAGAAACTAATGAATAACTGCTGCTCCTCCATCACTGATTGATGACACTGACCTGAAATAGATGCTGAGTTTGGTTCTGATATATTTGTATTTGTGAACACAGTTTAATATTCATATACCAAGACAAGGGATGAGAGTTATGGAACTCAGTGATTCTGTTTCTGGTTTCACAATGAATCTGTCTCCTTAACTTCTTTAGTTCTTGAAGATTTTTTGGGAGGGGAAAAGAATTGCAGTCCTATTCTTAATGCCCTCAGCAGTCTCTTCATGTAAAAGGTCATAAGTGTTTTATTGTCATTTTCACAGATCACGTATCGATAATTTTGACCCATACAATGTAGTGTTGGCTATTGCTACAAATATACCCATGCAACTTATGACAGGTTTTGTGGTCCAGGGTCACATATTTTTAAATGCTCATGATGAATGTCATTACCTGAACCTCACAGCTATCAACATGTTCTGCTCATTATTTGCACAAAGTTGAGCATTTCACAACTTTTGTACTCTCTCAACACTTTCTCCGTTCCACTGTCAATCCCACAATTCACAGCGTGAGCGAGAAGCTAGGCTTTCATGGGAATGAAATGAAAATGCTCGTTCTGCTCCACTCAGTCCACTAAAGTGTAAACGCACCGTTTAATATATGTTTTTTTAGGACAGTGTCAATATTTCAATAAAGGTATGAGAAAAGTCTTTTGAAGATTTATTTTCTTGCAAGAAAAAGTATTCATTCATACAGCCATTCAGTGTTGGCTGTGGATTTGCGACAAAGATAAAATACCTTAACTCAATATTTACACCCAAATCAAAACAGGATGTTTTTATCTCATCCAATCATAATGCATACTCAAGATATGTGTCCATTTAAGGTGTCCAACTATGTCCCCCCTAGATGCGTTTCTAAGTATTTAATTCAAATCATCTTCTAAGAAGCTAGGTATAGCATTTCTTGTCTCACACTTGTCTTGCGCACACACACACACACACACACACACACACACACACACACACACACACACACACACACACAC
>NW_015542431.1:90901-98816 GCF_001515605.1 Sinocyclocheilus anshuiensis
AGGCTCTCAGAAAGTGAGGACCGGCCAAAATGTCCTCACTTTACAATATTGTCCTCACTTCGATGGTCTAAAACTCAAACCGGCCCTCACAAAGATAGCTGTGCAAGTGCACACGCACACACACACACACACACACACACACACACACTGCTAATGCAATGCTCTACCACTGAGCCACAGGAACATACACTCATTAAATAGATTTCCTGTTATCTCTCAGCTCATCAAAAACTCAAGCATACTGAAGCAAACTGAAGCACTCAGAGACAGTCTAAAGAGCACTCTTTAGTACAGTTAAGCAAATAATACCAATAATAATAATATTTCATGTAAAAACAAAATTTCCTCCACAGACAGCTCATAAATCATGTATACAAACAAATGATTACAGTTGTAAAGATGCAAGTTTTGTTTCCGAATGCCCAAAGCAAATGTACAGTCTAAACCAGCAGTCTAATAGCAACAAAAGCATCCAAACTGCAATATATAACATATATACACCTGTGAAAAATCAATGCGTAAAATTCATATTAACACAGTACATTGGGCCCTATTATCAGTGGCTTTTTACAATAAGACAACACACTGTGCAGAACTAAATGATAATCTTTCCTGTTTCCTATAATCAGCAAGCATAGTCTCTGAGGCACATGAAGGCTGATAAATCTATTACCATCAGTTGCTCAGTATCACAAAGATGATAAAGCATTGATGATCCTGGTCATTCTTCACTCCTTCTCAACCTAAACTCATCAGAATCCAGGGATTGACAGTTTCTCATCTGAGCATTTATTTAATCTGAGCATATGTCACATCACTAGATCCAGCACCTGAAAATATAGAAATATATTCAAAACGCACATTTTTATATGCAGTATTTAATTTCATTCTTCTCAATGATGCTTGTAGATGCAGTTTTCAGTAGCTCCTTGTGAACTATGACTGAATTGTTTTAGTTTGACACTCACCTTGATCTGTTTCTAACTTCTGTTTAGAGTAAACGCTGTCATAACTCTCAATGCTGTTCCCTAGAAGATGCCAAAATATAATATGTATAATTCTTTTATTTTAAAATGATTACATGTTAAACCAAATTAACTCAAAATGAACTTATGTATCATGTGAGATTCACAACGCACAACTACACACAGGTGTTTAGGAAAATACTGCCATGTTTTTTGTAACTTTTTAGAGTTATTTAAGAAATAAATCAAAATCAAAGCATTATGAATACAATTATAAAATCATAAGAACAGAGCTTTTTGTTTCTGTTTACTTTTGTTGTCTTTCTTTTTCTTCAGTTTCTTTGTAGATTTGAGTTCAATCTCAGCATAGGTGAGTTCAGGTCCACTTACGCTGTCTTAAAATGAAAATAAAGAAAGTAATAAGACACTGGATTTCCTCTGTAAATGTGCAGTGATTAAAAACATTGATTCAGTTTATAATATCTTTAGAAAAGAACTACTGTTTCAGTTTAAAAACACTTTAAATGACATCATTAGTTACCTGTGCTTGTGTCTTTTTTCTTAATCGTTGCATCAATAGAGTCATAAATATGAGCAGTTCCTGTAATACATTAAATAATTTTCCATAATATATATATATATTATTTTTGCCATTAACACTCACTTATAAATAAAATAAAGCATTATACAAAATATTTCATTTAAACTTTTTTAAATGACAGAAAACAAAATTTATTTTGTAATTACATTTTTGATAACAAAATAAACCCAAATGACATCTAACTGAAACATATGTCAGACACACAAATATCATGTTAAACTTAGAGAAGTGAAATAGTATTTAGTTGTGACATCAGTCCTGTTAAAAGTTATTCTTAAGTGTCTTTCATCTCAGCTTGTAAAGATTTATATGTATTTATTTATGGTTAACAGGTAAAGACTGACCAGACAGCAGTGTGTTGTTTCCAGCGTCACTCTGGTTCTGCTCTGATGTCTGACTGCTGTTCTGCTGTTGACTGACACTAGAGGGAGACTGAGATCTTACACCTAAGATAACATAAAATTATTATGTATATGTTTTGAGGAAAACCTCCTTTTAATCCCGTTCATGCATACATGTTTGAGAATGAAAGTGCTTTAGTGACATGTTTTTTATTTATTTATTTATTTATAACATTATGGTTCTGTTCTAAAACATAGTAAGCTGCCTTGCTGCCTGCTCTCCTCATAGGTTGCATTCAAGACAGAAATCCTAACAGAAATGGAAATTGATAAATAACTAATTTGGAGTGCTTTACATGTGCATCAGTGGACAAATGGACTCGACACAGTTAATTTCAATACACAAGTTCTCAGCCTAACCAGATGAAAAATACCTAGAAACCTACTAAAACTAGCCAACACACCAGCTTTACTAGGTTGGAAGACCAGCTGAGACCAGATAACCAGCTTAGACTGATGTAGGACGGCAGCTCACAAGGTTTAGGATCAGAGTTAGTGTCAGCAAATGTATCATTGAATTTTAAGAGGGCAAATGATGAACCTTTGTTGTTTCTGTAGCACCACAGCAGGACCAAGACGACAATGATCAAAAATGTGACGGTCAGTCCTGCAGTCACTCCAATTATCACAGGATTGAGACCATCAGACTTTGAGGCTGAGGAAGCTGAGATACATATATTTTACATCCAGATTAGTGCTGTAAATGATACAGGCACATTTCAATAGTTTTTATATTTCTTAGTCTCACCTCTGACTGAGATCCAGCTCTTGGGTGACTCTCCTCTCTCTGGGTGTTTGCAGTAGTAGAAACCCTCATGTGACTTTGAGACAGTAGAGATGATCATCTCTGTAGTTTGATTCTGGATGAGTGATCCATCTTTATAGAAATCAGCTCTGAGGTTTGGTGGGGTTGAATGTTGATATAAACAGCGTAGAGTCAGAGTATCTCCTTCAGTCACAGGATGAACAGGACTCTCCAGAATCACACCAACTACAGAACAGAGGAAACATGAGCCGATTGTAAAGAGTTAGATTATATGAACATTATAACTTTTTTGTTATATTTGTTTTATGATTTTTATATTTGATGACAAAACTAGATTTTTTTGTACTGCCTGCCCATTGAGTGTTTTTTTTTTGTTTTGTTTTACCACTGAAGCTTTCTGTTCTTGTTTAATTAACCTGCTTTATGCATTGATTGTAAACTGCAGGTGAAATAAATACAGAAGCACAGACTCACGGTGTACAGTGATATTAACAGGATGACTGTTCTCTCCAGATTCAAACTGACACCAGTACACTCCAGTGTCCCATGTGATGGTAGAGCTGATTGTACATGTAGATCCTGTTTGTGATGCCCGGCGTAATGATGAACAATCTTCCCACTGTCCACTCCCTGTGTATCTTCTCACTCTCCATCTATCAGAGTTACTCTGGTCCTCACAGCTCAGAGAGAGAGAGACCAATGTGAAGTGTTGAGTTCTGCTGGGACTGATGATCAGAGAGACTGGAGGAGAAACACCTGATGAATGTTTCAAAATAAATTTAAATAAAATAATGAACAAATAATAAAAAACATAAAATCTCTCTTTTTAAAATGGTAGAACATTTTGAATAGGCTTATTTAATTGTTTTCCTTCAGTTTAACTTATAATATTAATAACATTTGTTTTGCTGGTTAGTTTGGTCTGTTTAGGACCTCCTCACTCATTCTGTGGTTCAGTTTGAACTCACCAGTGACCCATATTAACTGTGTGTTGCTGATGGTTCTTTTATAGACTGGTTTTCCTCTCTCTGCTCTCTCTGCATAAACTCCTGTGTGTTTTAGAGCAGCAGAACTGACAGTGTAGTTTCCTCCAGCTCCTCTAGCTCCTCTGGAGAGCAGCTCATAACGATATCTGTAGTCTGTATAAAGTGAAAAAGTGCAGTTACCTGAAGAAATGAGCAGACATTTTTACATGAGTTTTATAAAAGACCTTTGTTGGTATAATCAGAGTATTTAGATTGATTAAATGTTTTTAATCTCAATATATTTTTTATGAAACCAGTTTATTCAGATGTTACTACATGAAGCACATTATATCTTACCTGATGAGACAGTTACAGTGAACCAGCTGAATGTCCAGCCTGTAGAGGAGCCGTTAACCTCACAGATCAGAGTCACTGGATCTCCTTCAGTCAACCACTTCTGTGGAGAAACACTTAAAACTGCCTGGGCTCTATCTGAAATAGAGAAATCACTCATTAATAACATGTTAAACATGTGTGTGTGCTGTGCATGTATGAAGAGATCAAACTATCAGTGTAAATTATAACATTTTGAAATTTGTGCATTATGTAAGGTGCACAGTCAGAGTTGGTTTATGAATGTCTCTGTCAATATAAAATTGGCAAAAAGCACGAGTTATGACCATGTAATATTTAATAAGAAATTGGCATTTTTTATTGATAATCAAAGTACTTTATTAAAAAAAATTTTTTACAACTGTTTTGTAACAGTGTAGACATGAAATATATTAGTCAAATTCATTCACTTTCAGTGTTTCCAGAGTGAATGTTTGCACTAAAAACACAAAAATCTCATTACAGTGTGAGCATGGAGCTGATAATATATATTATACATCAGATATCATTTATTCTTCTTTCTTTGCTTGTGAAACACCATACTTTTACTCTCAAATATTTCTCAGCTTCACAACACAATTTTTTTTTTATTTCTCCAAAGGTTTCTAAGGTTAATCACAGGTGTTTCCAGATAAGCACTGAAAAATCTGTTTGATATTTTATAATTTAGAGCACTTGAACTTGTTTAGGGAACTTGTTTAAGGAAGCAACCAGTGTGTTCACAAGCAGATGGATGAATTATGAATCTTCCTTCGTACTTACTAGTGAATGTTACTATCATTTACTTTAAGCATCAGACAGCAAACTGTGCAAAACAAACCAACAGAACTGATTCAACAAACACCATTAAACAGCACAGATCCCAAAGACTGAACAGAGATACTGACATAACACTCAATTTATCTTTTACAAGCAGCACTAACTTTCTCTTCCTCTCTCAAGCTCATCTTTCACTCATATATCATGGACTAGAAGAAAAGACAAAAATAAGGAACACAAAATCACTTGATCCTTTACATAATATAAAAACAATTATCATCCATTTAACTATATTCAGATAAAATAATACTCACAGAGCACAAGAGGAAGTTGACTGAGCTCCATACTGACTGAATGATGACAGACGGTTAAAGACACAAACTGTGTTAAAGCCTCAAGACTTCCTGAAACCTGCAGTCAGATGATCAGAGAGACTGGAGGAGAAACACCTGATGAATGTTTTAAAATAAATTATAATAAAATAATTATCAAATAATAAAAAGCATAAAAAGAGGTTTAAATAGGTTGAACATTTTAATTAGGCTTATTTAATTGTTTTCCTTCAGGTTAACTTATAATATTAATAACATTTGTGTTCCATAAACAGTGATGCTTCAGTTTTCAATGACCATCTTTCAAAGAATTTTTGTGAAGAAACATATTGTGAAATACAGAGGAATTTTGAAACTTACATTGTATTTTCTTAGTACATCAAGGTCTCAAAACACCAAGGGAAATTTTGATTCCTTAGGTGACACCAGATGCATCAATCATTGTCTCATGCACACTGATCCTGTTTAAACTCACCAGTGACCCATACTGGCTGTGTGTTGCTGAAGGTTGTTTTATATACTGGTTTTCCTCTCTCTGCTCTGCACACATAAACTCCTGTGTGTTTTAGAGCAGCAGAACTGACAGTGTAGTTTCCTCCAGCTCCTCTGCTGCTGTCTGAGAGCAAGTCACAGGATGAACAGGACTCTCCATAATCACATCAGCTACAGAACAGAGGAAACATGAGCTGTTGGCAAATAGTAAGACTATATGAAAAATATGATAACAAAAAATAAAGGTTTTATGTTTTATGATAAAAGTAGATTTTTTTGTACTGCCTGCCACTGAGTTTTTTTTTTACCACTGATGCGTCCTGCACTTGTTTAATCGACCTGCTTTATGTATTGATGTGTAAACTGCCAGTGAAATAAATAAATACATAAACAGACTCAAAGTGTACAGTGATATTAACAGGATGATAGTTCTCTCCAGATTCAGACTGACACCAGTACACTCCAGTGTCTGATGTGATGGTGGAGCTGATTGTACATGTAGATCCTGTTTGTGATGCCCGGCGTAATGATGAACAATCTTCCAGCCCCAAACTATCTGTGTATCTTCTCACTCTCCATCTATCAGAGTTACTCTGGTCCTCACAGCTCAGAGAGAGAGAGACCAATGTGAAGTGTTGAGTTCTGCTGGGACTGATGATCAGAGAGACTCGAGGAGAAACACCTGAGAAGACAATTACAACTCTTTGGAAATGTTTTAAAACAATTTAAGCATGAAATCTCCCTTTTTAAATGGGTTAAACATTTTTGCTAGGCCTGTTTAATTGTTTTTCTTCAGGTTCACTAATAAAAATAATATTAATGAATAACATATGTGTTCCGTACCAAGTCATGCTTCAGTTTTTAATGAATATTTCCTCTATTACAAATTGGAGAGGAATTTTTGAATAGTACATCATAGCTCTCAAAACACCAAGAAAACTCTGATTCCTCTTGATATGACTAGATGCATCATTCATTGTATCGTACAACACACTCTCATACATTCTTCTTTCAGTACTGTCTCATTCAAACTGATCCTGTTTGAACTCACCAGTGACCCATACTGGCTGTGTGTTGCTGAAGGTTGTTTTATATACTGGTTTTCCTCTCTCTGCTCTGCACACATAAACTCCTGTGTGTTTTAGAGCAGCAGAACTGACAGTGTAGTTTCCTCCAGCTCCTCTGCTGCTGTCTGAGAGCAGCTTATAACAACTGCTGAAGTCTGTAAAACAAGAGCATCTGATTTGACCCTTATCAATTTCTTTTGTTGGTGTAACCCAATGCATTCAGGATTTTTATACCAGGACTAAATCATGTACCATTGAGCCCTACATTACATATCTGTCTCCAGTACATGCAGATACATGAAACAAACAATGACACCTTATGATTTTGCAGAAGAGTGAGTGATGATGCACGACTGAGCATCTATGGTGGGTCTCACTGCTCGAAACCCGTGGGAGTTTAGGGAATTTAGGCATACAGTATGCCCCACATACCTGGTCTGTAATGCTTGGATTCAGACATATTAAACAGTACGTCTGACTTTCATAAAACCAGTTAATTCAGATGTTAAGCCATGAAGCACATTATATCTTACCTGATGAAGCATTTACAGAAAACCAGCTGAATGTCCAGCCTGTAGGGGAGCCGTGAACCTCACAGATCAGAGTCACTGGATCTCCTTCAGTCAACCACTTCTGTGGAGAAACACTTAAAACTGCCTGGGCTCTATCCTCTATCTGAAAATCACTCATTAATAACCTCTTAAGACCCGAGAAAAAAGTTTTAGGAAAAAGTTAGTTTTTAGTTTTTTCTTTACATTGTTTAGAGCAGTGTTTCCCAACCTTTTTTTAGTCGCGGCACCATTTGGAAATTTTAACCAACTTGTGGCACCCTACAAAATTAATTTTGTCACAATATTTGAATTTCTAACTTCGATATGATAATTTGAAAAGTATAGATATTCGGTACAACAGGGAAGAACTGCAGAATATAATGTCATACAGATATTTTTTTATATTATTAAAAATGTTGTCCATCAATGGTGGCAATCAGTAGGCTAATTTCTAATGAAGAGACCAATTTATATGACAGATTTAAATGTAGGCTTTTATACATATGTAAACATTATTTAATTACCATTATAACTAGCTATCTCACATTTTTTCAGGTAGGTCTAACAGTAGGTTTAAGATATTTAACTTTTTTTTTTTTTTTTTTACCAATTATCCAAATAAT
>NW_015542431.1:102153-105355 GCF_001515605.1 Sinocyclocheilus anshuiensis
TAATAAACATGCTTTTAGTCCCGGTGTCCTCATATGAGGACATGTATGAAATCAACGTCCTGTTTCGTAACAGAAAGTCATATTTTGATTTGAAACCCCATAACATTTTCCTGAGATGTTGATTTATGACACACAGTTTAAAAATTTGTCTGATTTAAATGATTATTACAAAATATTATCATATTTCCATAAGAGTGTCACTAAATTAATTTCAGACATTTTTGAAGACCAAGGAGAGGGAGTGGTCATGGTGAAACATCCAAACATTTAGTATCTCTGAAAAGCCCTGAATGTGCTCTGTACAGGACATTCAGACTTAAAACTGTGGCATGTACAGTCTCAGAGAAATTCACAAAAATATAATGTCCTCATATGAGGCCGCAGGGTCTTAAGAGCATAATATGATACATGTGTGTGTGCATGTATGAAGAGATCAAACTATCAGTGTAAATTATGACATTTTGAAATTTGTGCATTATGTAAGGTGCACAGTCAGAGTTGGTTTATGAATGTCTGTCAATATAAAATTGGAAAAAAGCATGAGTTGTGAAATATTTTGAGCATAAGATCTCTCTTTCTAGTAAATAATTGGTGCATTTTTATTTTTTTACAGACATAAGCTGCTGACAACGATTACAGGAACAAGCAAGTTCAGCTTTCACTCAGCATAATGCAAAGAGTTACAGGACATTAAAGGTTTTTGCAGCTTTAAGATTGCCTAATGAAGGGTTCAAAAACCTTTAGGCCTATAGCCCAGAGTTCAACCTACTGTGTCACACCATCTACAGACAAAACATCCAACAAAGTGTTGTAAATTGTTGTAGTAGTTCAAAGCACTTTGTTACTGCAGGTACAGCAACACTTGTTTTTATTAGAGTTACTACTCAAGACAAAGGACATTTTTAAAGATATTTTATGCTTCCACATTCTTCATAAGTTATGACCATGTAATATTCAATAAGAAATTGGCATTTTTTTATTCATAATCAAAATACTTTTTACAGCTGTTTTGTAACAGTGTAGAATCATGTTATGAAATGTTATGAAATATATTAGTCAAATTCATTCACCTTCAGTGTGTCCAGAGTGGATGTTTGAAATCAGCACTAAAAACACAAAAATCTCATTACAGTGTCAACATGGAGCTGATAATATATATTATACATCAGATATAATTTATTCTTCTTTCTTTGCTTGTGAAACACCATACTTTTACTCTCAAATATTTCTCAGCTTCACAACACAAAAATTTTATTTCTCCAAAGGTTTCTAAGGTTTTCTTAAGATTTACACAAGTTAATCACAGGTGTTTCCAGATAAGCACTGAAAAATCTGTTTGATATTTTATAGTTTTCATCATTAAAGCAGAGAGAACTTGAACTTGTTTAGGGAACTTGTTTAAGGAAGCAACCAGTGTGTTCACAAGCAGATGGATGAATTATGAATCTTCCTTCGTACTTACTAGTGAATATTTACTTAAAGCATCAGACAGTAAACTGTGCAAAAGAAACCAACAGAACTGATTCTACAAACACCATTAAACAGCACAAATTCCAATGACTGAACAGAGAGACTGACATACAACACTCAATTTATCTTTTACAAACAGCACTAACTTCCTCTTCCTCTCTCAAGCTCATCTTTCACTCATATAACATGGACTAGAGCTGGATTTGAAACTCAGAGCAACAAGAAAAGACATAAATAAGGAACACAAAATTACTCGCTCCTTTACATAATATAAAAGCCATTATCATCCATTTAACTATATTCAGATAAAATAATACTCACAGAGCACAAGAGGAAGTTCCATACTGACCGAATGATGACAGACGGTTAAAGACACAGACTGTGTTAAAGCCTCAAGACTTCCTGAAACCTGCAGTCAGATCTTTAGGAACATCGTGACAGAAGTTTAATGAACAAGGAAACTTAAACAATACTTTGATCTTTATTGTAATTATAATATTACCTGTATTTATAAAAGGACCAGGGGCCTCATTTATCAACAGTGCGTATGCACAGATGTGTGCGTAATGAGTGCGTAAGAACAGTTTCACGCAGAGTGTGGGATCTACCAACTTGTACTTATATGTAGAAATGTGTGTAAATATAAGCACACCTCTCAGCATGCTTATGCAGAGAATCTAGTGGTAGAACAGCGACACTACACATAAAAAGCATTTAAGAGTGTCACAGTATGCATTAAGCAATCCACATATGTCCTGTGTTTCCTTTAATTATAAAACACGCAATTTATCATTAGTCTGGTTTTAAACAGACAATTTGCGTAATTGGTGTCAAACCCTATAAAACACAGCTGTGACAAATGTTTATCTCAGTGCAATGGCTTATCTTGCGTTATTGGAAGACTTGGCAAACAATGCGCTCCGCATAGAACGCGTTTTCAAAGACCGCGCTGAGAGTGAGAGCATATACATTCACGGGATTTATAAAGGGAGGTGTTGTCACCATATATGGTTAATTGGAGGCGTTTCCGAATGTAAATGTCCGTGAACGTGAACGAGCATGTTACTTACGCACATGTGGGATTTATCAACAATGATTGCTTACTCATGTGCGTAAGAACTGCTTGAGCACATTTGATAAATACGGATTTTCTTGTACTTAGGCACATTCTAAATTTCATTCGTAAAATATTGAACCTTTTCTATGCATTGTTGATAAATGAGGCCCAGGAACTAGTAAAAAAAAAAAGGCTCCTCCCACGTTGGTTAATGAAACAGAGGGTGCACAAAATATTTGTCTGTGATTATAATATGCTTTCCCTTAGTTGATAAAATATGATTTTTGCAAAGAAAATTGATTTAAAGTGCATAATTATCATTAACAGTCATGAAATGTTCCCTAATTTGTAGAATGATATTTAACTGCGAGACTGAGGGTGAAAGAGGAAGCACTGGAAGATAAAACTGTTTGAAGAAGTGCTCACATTAGATTGTGTGGGTGTGTGCACGTCTGCATGCTTAAAGAGTTAGTTCACCCAAAAATGAAATGTGTTCGTCACTTCTGAGCGGTGCATGCGCAAAGCCGACCTCATACGTCATCCGCCCGGAGCTGCTTCCATTTACAACAGTGAGCGCAAGCCAGATTAAAGTGATTATTAAGTTTTGAACATGGATATTGTTCTTACAAAAACGCATCGATTCGCTACAGGAGGCCTTTGTTCACCCTCCGGAGC
>NW_015542431.1:106725-109898 GCF_001515605.1 Sinocyclocheilus anshuiensis
GTTTATTTGCACAGTCCCTATAACTGCGCTTTGCATCCACTTTCTGCTGATTGCTGATCGAGATTGACATGCTAAATGGCCGACTGACCCGGTACAATCTCATTCATCTAGTTCACGAACGAGATATGTATGGGCTTAGATCTCTGCCACAATTCTGCGCGCGAAATATCATATTTTGAGAGCACAAAAGTGCATTTTGCATGCCCGCGATCTGAGTTTTGAGGAGAAAATGTTTCGCAAAGAAAAAAGTATATAAATATATATTATAATAATAGTATATATTAAAAGTAATAAAATATTTACAAAAATGTGAGGGGTGTACTCACTTCTGTGAGATACTGTATATATATATATACATATATAAAATGATTAAATACAAGATTAATAGTAGTTATTAAGATTGATGTTGTTTGGAATTGGTAAAATGAGCTTGGAAAAAAAATATGATCAGAATATCAACTTGCATAATTATGCATGCACTGTATTTTTCCTCTTCTGCTGTCGAGGTAATGCAAGGAATGTTGTGATTGGTTGTCAAGGCAACCAATCAGAATTTAGCAGCCTCGTCTCTGATTGGCTGGAATTATGACATATTGTAACGCTGGGTTGTGTTGAGCAAGTGAGCTGTTGGCATTTAGAGAGCACTGAGGGCAGGCATCAGGTGAGCAAGCTAGTGAAACATTGCACGCGCAAACGAGAAGGTCTGCACACATCCAAAAACTTATTTTAAATGCAAAATTGATTTTCGTGCGCTCAAAATACTTTCTTCTTTGCGAGACAAACATTTTCTCCACAAAACTCAGTTCGCGCGCGTGCAAAACGCACTTTTGCGCGATTAAAATATGATCTTTCTCGTGCAGAATTGTGGCAGAGATGTAATCCCATACTGAGTGGCAATAAACAGCTTGAAAGATCAAAGACGATTTTTAATATAACTCCGACTGGATTCGCCTGAAAGAAGAAAGTCATATACACCTAGGATGACTTGAGGGTGACTAATTTATGGGCTAATTTTAATTTTTGGGTGAACTAACCCTTTAAAGCAGAATGACATCTCAGCGCAAACTTTTATTAGTGGTGTTTGCTAAGCATCAATATTACTATTGCTCGTACTTTGGGTTAAAGGTTTTTCATACGTCTCCAACCTTATTAGTTTTACTCAATTACTTAGACACTAAGATCCATTAGATCAGGCAAATATTACTAAAAATGCTAAATTAGCATTTTCTAAAAGATTTCTCCAAACTATTAACACTATTCCTGTTTCACAACTCTAAACACATATTTAGCATTCAACACCATGCGTTCATGTTCAGTAGTGTTCTAGAACCACCACAACTGTTAGTTCTCACCTTGTGAACACAATAGTATACAGCATTTTTTCATGCAAGTCATAACAACAAGATGTATAAAAATTAGTGCATGTGAATTGGCTGTAGATACAATAAATGCATGTTCAGGAATTGTTTAAAATGTGATAATATTTGAGCATACCAAGCATAATAATTTAGATTACTGTAGCATTATGCTGCAATCTCCTAAATAGACATTTAGAGAAAATAAATCCTGATTCATTATAGTGAGAAGTAATTGTTCTTCTGCTCTTACTGTGACACTGCAAGTTTTAACAAAACATCAGGTCCAGATTTGTTTAAAAAAGCCACTTTTTCTTTATTAAAAAAGAAAACTTAAATAGTTAAAAACATGAAATATTGCAGCAATACAAGAGACAATAAAATAAGGATATAAGATAATAAAATAAGAATACACATGCTTACAAATGGCATGATATGTTAATGTGGTTATAATGTGTTATAATATTAAAGTAGAACAAAAAATAAATATTAAACTTTTATTTAAATGATAAATCAATAGTGAAAATGTCAAAACATAAATATTAAAAGATAAAAATAAAACGCCCATTGGGATGATATGAACTAAACTTATGTGGATGTACTTGTGATGCAAAGCGCAGTGAAGTTCAGGAATGTGCAGAGGGGTTTTGTCCATATTACCAATATTTTATTAGTCAAAAATAATAAAATAAAATAAAATAAACAAATTGGTTAAACCAGGTGTAAATCTGTTAATCCTTGATCAAACTCGCCAGACAGTAACTTTCTAATAATCCTGAAGACCTTGATTAGCTTGTTCAGGTGTGTTTGATTAGGGCTGGAGATAAACTCTTCAGGAAAGTGGACCTCGAGGGCCAGAGTTGAGAACCCCTGGGTTAAACAGTTTAACATCCATGTTTCTGGTTAAAGGCAGTATTACATAAATAATGGACCCTTATTCTTATCTATTCCAAAGTGTAACCTACTTTTTACAGTCAGTTCATCATGGATAAAATCAAATGAGAAAGAAATCAATGGAAGTCAAGTGGGCTGGTAATTCTGGTTCATGTTGACTTCAACAACCATGAGATGCCTAAAGGTTAGTCATCGTGAATCTGGAGTGACTCCTGTATTTCATACACACACATAGAGAGATCAGAAAGGGAGTTCATTTCTGCATTTAAATGCAGTCACTCTCAAAACTGAAGATGACGTTTTCTCACCATCACAACAGTTTAAATGAAAGCTTCTTTCTCTTCGACATGTAACTGTTAAATACAGACCAAAAAACAATCCTTTCAGCATTTACTTATTGGCATGCATGTTTTTTCTCTCTTAATTTATTGCTTTTATGGACTACCATCATATATGAACTAGATTAACTGAAATAAATTTGACAACAAAAAATGTATGTGTCAGTGAGGAATTTGTGTATTTTTAGGGAAAAAGATACACAGAAAGAGAAGGAGTCAATTCAGTATTAATAACACATTGTTTCTGAACAAACCCTCAGTAAGTAAGCCAAAGATGATAGCCACATAATATATGATATGGTAATATTGACTTATTTGCTGGTTTAAATATGATGATTATTGAAATTAAAAATTATTATTATAACATCTAATAAATCAGTCAGGCGTTTCCCCTCTCATCCTGCAGCATTTGAAAATCAGCATGACAGTCACTAGCAGATATGGACAAACTGTCAGTACAGAACGTCTCGGTTACGTATGTAACCCTCGTTCCCTGAAGGAGGGAACGGAGATGTCACGTCGGATGAACGACGAATTGGGATCTCGCTTAGAGGGACCAATCTACTTCGAGTGTAAACTAAACGAG
>NW_015542431.1:110618-110946 GCF_001515605.1 Sinocyclocheilus anshuiensis
GGGAGGGTCCAGCCTGCTCTTTTGAGAGCTCCGCTGGTTTCGGAGTGCCGGCTGGCTGGGGCATCCCCGGAGGGGAATTCCTCACCGTGACCGTAAGACCAGTCTGCCCACCACCAGAAAAAGGACGCCCCCGGCTGCCACCAGAGGGAACTCCAGATCTAGGCAGTGGCACGGGCACTCCACCCCCTTGCAGGTAACGGAGTCTGGTCTGCAACTCCGAGATGGTCACACCCCCGCAACGGGAGCATGAGTCATCCACGAACGCCACCTCAGCGTGCTTCATGCCCAGACACGAGAGGCAGCGATCGTGACCATCACCCGGCGCCAG
>NW_015542431.1:111080-129797 GCF_001515605.1 Sinocyclocheilus anshuiensis
GGTCTCTCTAAGCGAGATCCCAATTCGTCGGTCATCCGACGTGACGTCGAGAGTGACCGACTGAAAGGGAACTGAGTGTGTGGAGGACAGAGATCTGAGATTCTGAATGAGACACTGAAAAACAGACACACAAGCACTTTATAAAGCACTATATCTGAACGAGAGCGTAAGAAATAAATCAGCTCACAGTTTCTATTGACTCTCACCTCTGACTGAGATCCAGCTCTTGGGTGACTCTCCTCTCTCTGAGTGTTTGCAGTAGTAGAAACCCTCATGTGACTTTGAGACAGTAGAGATGATCATCTCTGTATTCTTCTGGATTCTGGATGAGTGATCCATCTTTATAGAAATCAGCGCGTAGAGTCAGATTATCTCCTTCAGTCACAGGATGAACAGGACTCTCCATAATCACATCAGCTACAGAACAGAGGAAACATGAGCTGTTGGCAAATAGTAAGACTATATGAAAAATATGATAACAAAAAATAAAGGTTTTATGTTTTATGATAAAAGTAGATTTTTTTGTACTGCCTGCCACTGAGTTTTTTTTTTACCACTGATGCGTCCTGCACTTGTTTAATCGACCTGCTTTATGTATTGATGTGTAAACTGCCAGTGAAATAAATAAATACATAAACAGACTCAAAGTGTACAGTGATATTAACAGGATGATAGTTCTCTCCAGATTCAGACTGACACCAGTACACTCCAGTGTCTGATGTGATGGTGGAGTTGATTGTACATGTAGATCCTGTTTGTGATGCCCGGCGTAATGATGAACAATCTTCCAGCCCCAAACTATCTGTGTATCTTCTCACTCTCCATCTATCAGAGTTACTCTGGTCCTCACAGCTCAGAGAGAGAGGGACAGATGGGAAGTGTTGAGTTCTGCTGGGACTGATGATCAGAGAGACTCGAGGAGAAACACCTGAGAAGACAATTACAACTCTTTGGAAATGTTTTAAAACAATTTAAGCATGAAATCTCCCTTTTTAAATGGGTTAAACATTTTTGCTAGGCCTGTTTAATTGTTTTTCTTCAGGTTCACTAATAAAAATAATATTAATGAATAACATATGTGTTCCGTACCAAGTCATGCTTCAGTTTTTAATGAATATTTCCTCTATTACAAATTGGAGAGGAATTTTTGAATAGTACATCATAGCTCTCAAAACACCAAGAAAACTCTGATTCCTCTTGATATGACTAGATGCATCATTCATTGTATCATACAACACACTCTCATACATTCTTCTTTCAGTACTGTCTCATTCAAACTGATCCTGTTTGAACTCACCAGTGACCCATACTGGCTGTGTGTTGCTGAAGGTTGTTTTATAGGCTGGTTCTCCTCTCTCTGCTCTGCACACATAAACTCCTGTGTGTTTTAGAGCAGCAGAACTGACAGTGTAGTTTCCTCCAGCTCCTCTGCTGCTGTCTGAGAGCAGTTGAAAATATATGTTGTCTACAAAACATGAGAATTCATGTAGATTTCACCTTAAGGAGCTTTTGCTGTATGATTTTACGCTTATACATTATGTTTGTTGGGGTAACTCAGTGTATTCAGATTAACTGAAACAGGGCCAGATCAAAGCTCATGGGAGTTAAGGGTCACCAGTAAAACCAATTAATAAAACCAGTTAATTGAGTTGCATGAAGCACATTATATCTTACCTGATGAAGCAGTTAGAGTGTACCAGCTGAATGTCCAGCCTGTAGAGGAGCCGTAAACCTCACAGATCAGCGTCACTGGATCTCCTTCAGTCAACCACTTCTGAGGAGAAACACTTAAAACTGCCTGGGCTCTATCTGAAATAGAGAAATCACTCATTAATAACATGTAAAGAGTGTGTGTATGTGAAGAGATGATCAAACTCACTTGATACTGTCAGTGTAACTGCATCACTGTCTTGTGAGCTGCGTGATCCTCCTCTCTCTGCTCCATAACAGAAGTATTTACCTGCGTCAGACTCAGTAAAAGGACTGAATGTGTGTTCCTGTAGTTCACTGAAAACACTGTTTGAACTGTCTTTATACCAGCTGTACTGCCAGCTAGTGACTCCTTCACCATCAATGTCACATCTGAGAGTGACTTTCTCTTCTCTGAATACATGTTGATCAGGTTTAATGCTCACTTTGGCTTTTGGTTTTTCTGTGCAATGACAACAATTTACAATCAAAACAATGTGCTGTTTTTACAGAATAAAAACGTGAGTACAAAACATACATGCTAAATCAGGTTAAAGTGTTGTTTTCTATAGCTATTACAGTCAATTATTTAGGCTTATGAAATCATTTGTGCAGTATGTAAGTAAATAAGGAAATGCACTTGCCGTATATTGTCACTGTTACTGTTCACTGTAATCTGTGTAATGTCCTTCTCTTCGTGCTCTGCACCTGTACTCTCCTCCATCAGAGACTTTCACTGAACTGATTGTTTTAATTGCAGCTTCAGTAGATTCAGTGTTTGAGTTTTTACTCCAGAGAAACTCCCATCCATCCCATGACTGATCCACCTCACATCTGAGAGTAACTGAGTCTCCAGTGAACAATGAACTCTGTGGCTTAACAGTCAGAGTTGGTTTGGGAATATCTGTCATTATAAAATCATTATAGTAGCATAAGTCGTGAAAATATTTCAGCAGAAGATTTCATTCTCTCATTGGTAAACATGGTGTATGAGTCATTTAATGTATTTGTTAACGTCAATTTAGTGATACTTGCTGGCTAAAGAATGTTAGTCATGTGAAAGATTGTTTAAATATCGTGTCCCTTGTGAATGAAGTAATGGACTCGTGGAACTAAGACGCCAGCAGATTTAAGGTTTAAATCGTTGTTTACAAGTTTGTTTTGGATAACGCCATTGTACTAATTGTTTCTTTTTATTTATTATTTTTTTATGTCAATAAACTAAACCATCGTATCATACCATCTCATCATTGGAGCACTATTGAATTCGCTGTAACGGCGTCTAGATGAAGTGACATATGGAAATCACACCTTTGTCACTACACTAGGTTTCTGCCGGTTTTATGAAAATTAATTTAAGACTTCTTAGGATCAAGTAAAGAAAACTTAAATTGAATGAAAAAAAAACAAAACAAGATTATGGAATTTTTTTCCACTGCAAAAAAACAAAACAAAGAAAAATGTATGTTCTTCCTCATTTCTGCCCTGTTTTCTAATGCAAATGACTAAAGATTCTTAAATCAATATTTAAAGACCACCTAAACCGAGACCAGGATCAGAGTGTGTTGAGACCAAGACAAGACCAAGACCAAACTAGCACTCCTGAAATTCATCTGAAAGATCCACATTTACTGCCTTTAAAAATCTAATATTAAATCAACAATTAGAATAAGACAAAATAGAACTGTTACCAGTCAAATTAAATCACTAAAAACATAATTAATCTTTGCACTGCAGAGGTGGCACAGAAGCTGAAAATAATATGATGGAAAAATTAAATGAATATGAATTTCAAACTAAAACCGGCAGTAGGCTTGGCGGTGGCAAATCACTTAATAAGTCACAGAATAATTTAATTAGCCAATATGTTCAAAGCAACTGATACATTCAGTAATAAATCACAGCTGTGTGTTGCTCAGAAACACACACAAATTCTGTTATGGATTTGTTTGGAACTATTTTTAAATTAAATCATGTCTGAAATGTAATTCACTTAATATTAACTTGTTTGTTGAAGGTTTGTATACAATCAATATCACATTTTGCAGTCATGCTCATATTCGCGAAAACAGCTCATGATATTGCTTAATTTTATGTTATAATATGAAACAATATCTCATACAAGTACTTAGTTTTATTCAGTTTCTCAGAAGAGAATACTTCATATCTTTATATTACATCTCAAGTAAATATATCTTGATTTAAAGATGTTTAGATAATTGTATTGGCAATTTTCCAGGCCATGCAACATTTAATGCCATGACTTCATAAATTTAAGACTCTGCTCCAATTTAAGACCTTTTAAGGCTTTGATTTGTGGAAGACTAAATTAAGACTTTTATCACCTTTTAAGGCCCACAGAAACCCTGATAAATCTTATGAGTGTATTTTAATTTCATAGACAATTCAATAAATGAAACTGCAAGCAATTATAGGAACAAGTGAGGTCGACATTCACTCAGAACGATGCAAAGAGTAAAAGGAGAACAAAGGCTTTTGCAACTAGACCATGCTAGGAATGGTTCAAAACCACAACCTTTAGGTTAGCAGCCCAGAGCTCAACCCACTATGTCACATCAGCAATGCCAGCAGTCAGAGAGACACAGCATTCAACAAAGTGTTTTGTGGGTACAGCAGTTTACGATAAAATTCTAAATGGCTAAGTAGAGATAAAAATAATAATAATAATAATAATTTATTATATTAATATATAAATATATAAAATATATAACAGCAATATATTTTACAATGTCTCATAATCAATATTACAGAAATTGTAAATATCTTAATTTCAAGATCAAGAGAAGGACCTTGTTTTTAGACCAAAGGGTTCAAAGTTATAAGCAAAAGAAAACTCCCTACACATGTTTGGTGCTTGACCCCTAAAAATCTGAACACTTTTCAACCACTTCTCAGGAGAAGCACTTAAAACTGCTCTGGGATACACTCTCCAGAGACCCCAAACATCAAAATGTGATGATAATGCTTTTTTAAAAACAAATGTAATTTTACTCAGTTTATTAATGTTTTTACTCTACATTTGTGCTGTTTTGGGATGATTTATGGATTTTCTTTTAATTTATATATATAAATAAATAAAAAAATATTTGTATTAAATATTTTATTAAATAGATTTTATATATTTTTTTACTTTTTATGCAAAATACAGTTTATAAAATACCCACATTCCTAATTTTAATTCATGGGGATAACGTGGCCAATGTGCCATAGCATAATGGGAAATTGTTTCCATCTACTTGAAAACAAACACTTTTAAAATGAGAAAAAAATGAAATTTCAACTACAGCCACCACATGGCTCTAGAGCATTACTCAGTGGCTCATTTACCATTTCCATATAGGTATAGATCTTTTCACAAGTTTTTTTAAAATTTTTATTTAGATATATGTTAAGATATTATGAAATCATTATTGTAATAATAAAAAATGACTCTTTGTCAAAGTTTAGCAGTTTTTGTACTGAAGTATGTAGTGTTATATGTGTGTATTAGTGTGTATATGTTTGTGTGTGTGTGTTTGCATTTATTCTCCATTGTGCATGTGCTGTGGTGTCCCTCCATCATTTCTGTGTGTGTTCTTCGTTGTAGCTGATTTTTATTTGACAAATTATATAAGAGAGAGCCACTCATGTCATGTCACTTTTTCATGTCTTATGAGTGGGTTTTATGGGCGTTGGGGAGTGGGGTGGGGGTTGTATGGGTTTTTCATCCACCGCGGATGTGCTGTGGTGTCACTCCTTCAGTTTTTGTGTGTTGTCTGCATTGTAACTGACATTTTTGACAAATTATGTAACAAAAAAAATCTATATTTTGTAGTCTCCCATTGATTTCTATGGGTGATTTTTTGGGGGATGGAGTGTCTGTGGGTGGTGGATGTGTGTGTGAGCGTAATCGTTCTGCATTGTGAACATGTGGAAGGGTTGCCACTTCATTTTCATGTATTTTGTGGTCTGCGTTGTGGTGGATTTAGTGATTTTATTTGACAAATTAAAACGAAAAAGTATCGATTTTATCATTTCCCCATTCATTGCAGTGTCCTAGTTCCAAACCTCCTGAGTGTGACTTTGTTTTCCCACACTAACATACAAGATATCAATCCAGTTAATTTTTTTATTTATTTGTAATGCTACCAAGTGTTGGCAACCGTACAAAGTCTCATGCCATTTCGATGAAGGGAATATTTTTTTTAATTATTATTATTTCAACAAACGTCATTTGTGGTCAAAAAGACCCCAAACAGGACCTAAGGGTTAAGAAATCACTCTTTAATAGCATGTTAAACTTGTGTGTGCACTTTGCTTGGCCATTTGTTGTGATAAACAGGAAAGTGTGTTCAAGCGCCAGCAAAACAGCGTAAAGAAATACTCTTTGTGAGAAGCAGTCAATCAGCAGAAGTGAAAAGCAGCTTGTAAGTGTATTTATTTCTTGTCTCAGTGTTTAGCGCAGTTGTCGTTGCTAGGAAACGCTTGTTTTGTTTACTGTAGAGACGTGCTGAAATCACGTTTGGTCTCGTACTGTATCGCGTACCTTGTCAGTGTCGTGCGCTTTGCTTGGCCATTTGTTGTGATAAATAGGAAAGTGTGTCCAGCTGAATTCAATTTGAGTTTTGTTAGACGAATATAAAAAGCTTAGTATACTGCAGCAGCCCTCGTGTGAAGCTCTCCTCGTGTGAAGACCGAAGAGTGTAAAGACCATTGACTCTACCGCTCGACTCCACCGAGCAGGGACACCTGCAAGGCACATAAGTATCGCTTCTGAATCATTCTCTTTCCTACTACTTGTTCCCCTTCTGTTTTCAGTTTTTATAACCAATTCTTACTATGTGTTTCCAGATCCCTACTATCACTACCACTCGCAAACCATGCATCACACACTGTAGGCAGCGCAATCCTAACAACTTGCGCAATTTGCCTGTCTATTAATACACTACTTTCTTTTTCTATTGGTCTCTGGAATTGACAGTCTGCTGTAAACAAAGCAGATTTTATTACTTCTATTACACTTCATTCAAGACTAAACCTCCTGGCCCTGACAGAGACGTGGATCAAACCAGAGGACAATGCTACACCTGCAGCACTCTCAAATAATCTAACTTGTGTGTGTATGAAGAGATGATCAAACTCACCTGATACTGTCAGTGTAACTGCATAACTGTGTTGTGATCTGCGTGATCCTCCTCTCTCTGCTCCATAACAGAAGTATTTACCTGCATCAGACTCAGTAACAGACCTGAATGTGTGTTCCTATAGTTCACTGAAAACACTGTTTGAATCGTCTTTATACCAGCTGCACTGCCAGCTAGTGACTCCTTCACCATCAATGCCACATCTGAGAGTGACTGTATCTCCTCTGAATACATGTTGAGCAGGTTTAATGCTCACTTTGGCTTTTGGTCTTTCTGTACAACAACAACAATTTACAATAAAAATAATGTGCTGCTTTTACTGTATGAACACAGTTGCCTGATAGTAAAACATTCATGCTAAATAAGGTAAGACTGAAGTGTTGTTCTCTGTAACTGTTGGGCGGTGTGGTCACTTGTATCTTATGAAATCATTTGCACACTGTACAAGGAAAAGTACTTGCTATGTATTTGCTCACTGCTAATGGTCATTTATAAAACTTGTTTAAAAAGGTGTGTTTATAATTAAATTGTTTATTTTCTCATCTGGTTTGTAACTGTTAGTGAGACATCACCCATATGTTATGAAATATATGTCAAATTCTCTCACCTTTAGTGTGTCTAGAGTGGATGTGTGAAATCAGCACTAAAAACACAAAGCGAAATAAGTCATCACAGTGTGAATACGGAACTGATCAACTTTCCTTTATACTTTAGACATAAAAGTTTAAAGGAATGCCATAATTTTTTCTCTCAAATGTTTCTCAACTCAGCTTGTTTTTTTAGATGTAGTGGCAACTGAATGAGTATTTCTGTAAAAACCTTCCAGAGTCTGAAAACAGTAACCGTTATAAGAAGTAACTCACATTAAGATATTGTTGTGGGACTACATGTATATGTGTTCAGAGAAAACACTGAAACATTTGTTTGATGTTTTATAGATTTCATCATCAAAGCAGAGAGAACTTGAACTTGTTTAGGCAACTTGAAGCAAACAGTCTGATAAAGATACGCTTTTACTAACTGCATAGTAGTGAACATTTACTAAGGCATCAGGGACAGTAAACTGTAAAACAAACCAACAGAACTGATTCAACAAACACCATTAAACAGCACACACCTGAATGACTGAACAAACACACAAATATACAACACAACAGAGTGCCTTTCATTTTTACATACTGGTAAATAATGTATAGCCTGAATGCACTGTAAGTCGCTTTGGATAAAAGCGTCTGCTAAATGCATAAATTATTATTATTATTAATTATTATTATTATTTCCCTTTCACAAGCAGCACTAACTTTCTCTTCCTCTCTCAAACTCATCTTTCACTCATATCATGGAGCTAGATTTGAAACTCAGGGTAACAAGAAAATACATAAATAAGGAACACAAAAACACTTGATTATTTGCATAATATAATAGCAATTATTATCAACTGAAATACATAGATAGAAAAAAAAAATACTCACAGAGCACAAGAGGAAGTTGACTGAGCTCCATACTGACTGAATGATGACAGACGGTTAAAGACACAAACTGTGTTAAAGCCTCAAGACTTCCTGAAACCTGCAGTCAGATCTTTAGGAACATCATGACAGATTAAAGACATGCAAATGTACCTCATGTGTTATAGAATATCTTTTGATAATATTGATAATCTTGTAACATGTTTTCAGAAAATGTCACACTAACATGCATTTTCTACACAAATGTCATGAATCATATTTGATCAAACTGATAAGCTTAGATTTCATTATTAGAATAAGTAATATTCTGGTGTGTTTATTGAATGATGGAAGCAGCAGAAACTAATGAATAACTGCTGCTCCTCCATCACTGGTTAATGACACTGACCTGAAATAGATGCTGAGTTTGGTTCTGATATATTTGTATTTGTGAACACAGTTTAATATTCACATACGAAGACAAGGGATGAGAGTCATGGAACTCCGGTTTCTCAATGAATCTGTCTCTTTAAAGGGGTCAAATGATGTTGCTAAAAAGAACATTATTTTGTGTATTTGGTGTAATGCAATGTGTTTATAACTATCAAAGAGCTGTGAAGGAGGCCAAATCAAAGTATTTCTCTGACATCATAGCTAGAAATTATCAAAGACCCAAGATTTTGTTTTCTACAATTAACTTGGTGATAAATCCGTCAAATTATCTGCACTTTGATGACCCAGTTGCTTCTTGTGAATGCTTTTTAAGGTATTTTACAAACAAGATACATGACATTAGACAGCTTATTGTCCCCATAAATTATGATCCTTCCTCTTTTTCGGCTTGTACCTCATCTTTTAATGCCTTTGAAACTATCTCGATAGACTATCTTCATAAACTGGTTATGAAGTTAAAACCAACCACATCTGAAACTGACATTTTTCCAGCACGCCTACTTATTCAGGTTTTTGATGTTATTGGGCCTTGTATCTTAGAAATAATAAATAAGAGTCTTTCTGTTGGATTTGTTCCAGAATATCTAAAGCATGCTATTGTTAAACCATTGTTGAAAAAATCTAATCTCGATGTGACAGTTCTCTCAAATTTTAGGCCAATTTCTAATCTTCCTTTTATCTCTAAAATCCTTGAGAAGGTAGTTTCTGTCCAATTATTAAATTTTTTAGACGCAAATGGAGTTTTTGAATCTTTGCAGTCTGGTTTTAGGAAACATCACAGTACAGAATCTGCTCTCTTAAGAGTGTCAAATGATATTTTATTATCTGTGGATTCTGGGAAGTCTGTAATACTTCTGCTGTTGGATTTGAGTGCGGCTTTTGATACGGTCGATCATGACCTTCTTATCTCTCGTCTTGAATATTGTGCAGGTATTAGAGGTCATGCACTGAACTGGTTCAAGTCTTATTTGAACAATAGAACCTTTTCTGTTTATATAAATGGATGTTTATCCTCCAAAGCGCGTCTGACTTGTGGGGTTCCCCAGGGATCTATTCTTGCTCCCATTTTGTTTTCTTTATATGTGCTCCCTTTGGGCTCAATTTTTTGAAAACACAGAGTACTTTTTCACTTTTATGCACTCAAATATACGTGCCCATCAAGCAAAATGATAATGCTGGTTTGTCTGCCCTAACTGCCTGTTTGTCAGATATTAAGGCTTGGATGTCCAATAATTTTTTGAACTTAAACGAGAGTAAGACTGAGGCAATTGTGTTTGGTCCATTAGCTTTTTCTGGCAGTCTAAATCAAGTGTTAGGCAGCTTAGCTGCTTATGTAAAACCATCTGTTAAAAACCTGGGTATTGTCTTTGACTCTGCCCTGCTATTTGATAAGCAGGTAAATGCAGTTATCAAATCGTGTTTTTTCCAGCTGAGACTACTGGCCAAAGTTAAAAGTTTTAAAACCTTTGCTGAGTTCGAGAAAGTAATCCATGCATTTACTGTATATCTTCTCATATGGACTATTGCAATTCAATCTATATAGGTATTGGTCATTCCTATATGAACCGCCTGCAATTAGTCCAAAATGCAGCTGCTAGACTCCTTACTGGCACTCGTAAATTTGAGCACATCACCCCTGTCTTACTCTCTCTGCGTTGGTTGCCGGTTCATTTTAGAGTAGAGTTTAAGATTTTACTTTTTGTTTTTAAGGTCTTAAACGGTCTGGCACCATCTTATTTATCTGAACTCATGACTGTTAACATATCTGCGAGATGTTTAAGGTCATCAAATCAGAAATTGTTAAAGGTTCCTAGATCAAGGTTAAAAAGAAAGGGAGACCGGGCTTTTGCCATAGTCGGCCCCAAACTGTGGAATAGCGTACCTTTATCTATTAGGATAATCTCTTCAGAATCTCTGTTTAAAGTAAAACTTAACTCACCTTTTAGAAAAGGCTTTTAACATCTGAGTCGTCCTGAGCATGTCTCTGTTGTCCTCTGTATGTACTACCTCCTGTACCATATGACTTTTATGTTGTTTTGATTGGTGTTTTATTAATCTGATTTTATAATTTCTTGTACAGAACAATGGTCAACGACTGTTGCTGTATTGTGCTATATAAATAAACAAAAACACAAACACAAAACAAAGTAGTTTCGCTTTCACAACGAAACACAGCGTCATACTGTGCGTCACACGGTATAGAGTGAGCGGAGGCAGGCGGCTAGAGTGAGCAGAGGCCGGCAGGCTTGCGGCAACCACATGTGACGACCCCGGGCTGGACTCCGCTTCATCCACGGTGAAAGCCGATCTACGCCTTCTTTCTTTGCGTGAACATTTGGGCGGCGTTATGCAAATCTTCCCACATCGTGACGTAGACAAGTGGGGGCGTGTTAGAACGAGACGTTTTAGGTAGGCGTGGTTAACTCTTAACTTTTATAAAGAATATCTCTTTGGATTTGAAACTTTAGTCTTTGCAACTTTACAGATCTTCTTTATGCACCAAGAGCTTGTAACACTCCAAAGAGAAAGGAAAAATTGAAATCGCATCATATGACCCCTTTAACTTCTTTAGTTCTTGAATACATTTTTTTTAGGGAACAAAATAACTGCAGTCCTTATCTTACTGCCCTCAGCAGTCTCTTCATGTCTTACAAAAGGCCATAAGTGTTTTATTGTCATTTTCACAGATCACATATGGTAAAAAAAGCATGGAAATCTGTGAGGAACTGTAGGCTCTGAACAACAACACAATACACAGGTGTACTGACACAAATTTATTCAAACAATGTTTTTCCCCTAGCACAAACTTTGCTCTTCATCCATAAAAGTGTCCTTAAAATCTTTTTTAAAACACATGACCCATTCAACCTGCAGTCGTTTCATCTCAGGACGCATTAACAGGATGCAGCGGTTCACTAAACTCCCACCACTTACCACACTTACAGCATTTGCAAACAGCGCAGTTCACTCGTGGAGAATTATCACTCAATCCAAAATTCCAATTTTGGGCCCATCCTCCTCACAGAAAACTATTCTGTATTCTTACATTCTCAAAAAAAAAAAAAAAAGCTAATTCTGTATGATTTATAATCTTGTTTATAAGCTTGACCTCAATTTAGGTCCCCACGAAGTCCCCATGAGTTGGTGTGAAGACCATGAGACCAGTATAGAAAAACGTGTGCACGCGCACACACACACACACACTCATGCATGAACAAAAAAACGTATATAACATATATACACCTGTGAAACACATGTTAAAAAAAAAACAATGTGTAAAATTCATATTAACACAGTACACAGTATGTACTCGGTACATATTAGAGTACAATAAGACAACACACTGTGCAGAACTAAATGATAATCTTTCCTGTTTCCTATAATCAGCTCATTGCTTTTCAGAGATCAGCAAGCATAGTCTCTGAGGCACATGAAGGCTGATAAATCTATTGCCATCAGTTGCTCAGTATCACAAAGATGATAAAGCATTGATGATCCTGGTCATTCTTCACTCCTTCTCAACCTAAACTCATCAGAATCCTGGGATTGACAGTTTCTCATCTGAGCATTTATTTAATCTGAGCATACATCACATCACTAGATCCAGCACCTGAAAATATAGAAATGAATTCAAAATGCACATTTTTATATACAGTATTTAATTTCATTCTTCTCAATGATGCTTGTAGATGCAGTTTTCAGTGGCTCCTTGTGATCTATGACTGAATTTTTTTAGTATGACACTCACCTTGATCTGTTTCTAACTTCTGTTTAGAGTAAACGCTGTCATAACTCTCAATGCTGTTCCCTAGAAGATGCCAACAGTTAATATGTATAATTATTTTATTTTAAAATGATTACATGTTAAACCAAATGAACTCAAAATAAACGTATGGATCATGTGAGATTCACAACGCACAACTATAAACAGGTTTTTAGGAAAATACTGCCATGATTTTTGTTACTTTCTAGAGTTATTTAAGAAATAAATCAAAATCAAAGCCACTACTGTTATGAATACAACTATAAAATCATAAGAACAGAGCTTTTTGTTTCTGTTTACCTTTGTTTTCTTTCTTTTTCTTCAGTTTCTTTGTAGATTTGAGTTCAATCTCAGCATAGGTGAGTTCAGGTCCACTTACGCTGTCTTAAAATGACAAATAAAGAAAGTAATAAGACACTAGATTTCCTCTGTAAATATACAGTGATTAAAAACTGATTCAATTTACAATTTCTTTAGAAAAGATATATATATATTATTGTCATTCATCTTATGAATTAACACACACTTATAAATAAAAAAATTTTTTTTCATGTGTTATTAACATTTTAAATTATGGAAAATAAAATATATTTTGTAATTCAATTTTTGATAACAAAATAAAACCAAATGACATCTAACTGAAAGATATATGTCAGACACACAAATATCATGTTAAACTTTAGAGGAGTGAAATAGTATTTAGTTGTAACATCAGTCCTGTTAGTTAAAAGTTATTTCTAAGTGTCTTCCAACACAGTTATTTCTAAGTGTCTTCCATCACAGCTTGTAAAGATTTATATGTATTTATTTTATTATGGTTAACAGGTAAAGACTGACCAGACAGCAGTGTGTTGTATCCCGCGTCACTCTGGTTCTGCTCTGATGTCTGACTGCTGTTCTGCTGTTGACTGACACTAGAGCGAGACTGAGATCTTACACCTAGTCAAACATAAAATTATTATGTATATGTTTTGAGGAAAACCACCTTTTAATCCCATTCATGCATACATGTTTGAGAATGACAGTGTTTTAGAGACATGTTTTCCTTATTTATTTATAACATTATGGTTCTGTTCTAAAACATAGTAAGCTGCCTTGCTGCCTGTTCTCCTCATAGGCTGCATTCAAGACGGAAATCCTAACAGAAATTGAAATTGATAAATGACTAATTTGGAGTGCTTTACATGTGCATCAGTGGACAAATGGACTCGACACAGTTAATTTCAATACATAAGTTCTCAGCCTAACCAGATGAAAATACCTAGAAATCTACTGAAACTAGCCAACACACCAGCTTTACTAGGTTGGAAGACCAGCTGAGACCAGATAACCAGCTTAGACTGATGCAGGACGGCAGCTCACAAGGTTTAGGATCAGAGTTAGTGTCAGCAAATGTATCATTGAATTTTAAGAGGGCAAATGATGAACCTTTGTTGTTTCTGTAGCACCACAGCAGGACCAAGATGACAATGATCAAAAATGTGACGGTCAGTCCTGCAGTCACTCCAATTATCACAGGATTGAAACCTTCAGATCTTGATGTTCTGGAGGAAGCTGAGATTCATACATTTTACATTCAGATTAGTGCTGTAAATGATACAGGCACATTTCAATAGTTTTTATATTTCTTAGTCTCACCTCTGACTGAGATCCAGCTCTTGGGTGACTCTCCTCTCTCTGGGTGTTTGCAGTAGTAGAAACCCTCATGTGACTTTGAGACAGTAGAGATGATCATCTCTGTAGTTTGATTCTGGATGAGTGATCCATCTTCATAGAAATCAGCTCTGAGGTTTGGTGGGGTTGAATGTTGATATAAACAGCGTAGAGTCAGAGTATCTCCTTCAGTCACAGGATGAACAGGACTCTCTAGAATCACACCAGCTACAGAACAGAGGAAACATGAGCCGATTGTAAAGAGTTAGATTATATGAACAATGTAACTGTACAACAGATACAACAGATTTTTATATTTGATGACAAGATTTTTGAAAACTAGATTTTTTTGTACTGCCTGCCCATTGAGTGTTTTTTTTGTTTGTTTTTTTTTGACCACTGATGCTTTCTGTTCTTGTTTAATTAACCTGCTTTATGCATTGAAACTGCCAGTGAAATAAATACAGAAGCACAGACTCACAGTGTACAGTGATATTAACAGGATGACTGTTCTCTCCCGATTCAGACTGACACCAGTACACTCCTGTGTCTGATGTGATGGTAGAGCTGATTGTACATGTAGATCCTGTTTGTGATGCCCGGCGTAATGATGAACAATCTACCAGCCGCCAACTCTCTGTGTATCTTCTCACTCTCCATCTATCAGAGTTACTCTGGTCCTCACAGCTCAGAGAGAGAGAGACAGATGTGAAGTGTTGAGTTCTGCTGGGACTGATGATCAGAGAGACTGGAGGAGAAACACCTGATGAATGTTTCAAAATAAATTTAAATAAAATAATGAACAAATAATAAAAAACATAAAATCTCTCTTTTTAAAATGGTAGAACATTTTGAATAGGCTTATTTAATTGTTTTCCTTCAGTTTAACTTATAATATTAATAACATTTGCTTCAGTTTTCAATGACCAACTTTCAATTAATTTTTGGAAAGAAACATATTGTTAAATAGAGAGGAATTTTGAATTCTGAAACTTACATTGTATTTTCATAGTACATCAAGCTCTCAAAACACCAAGGGAAATTTTGATTCCTTATGTGACACCAGATGCATCAATCATTGTCTCATGCACACTGATCCTGTTTAAACTCACCAGTGACCCATACTGGCTGTGTGTTGCTGTAGGTTGTTTTATAGGCTGGTTCTCCTCTCTCTGCTCTGCACACATAAACTTCTGTGTGATTTAGAGCAGCAGAACTGACAGTGTAGTTTCCTCCAGCTCCTCTGCTGCTGTCTGAGAGCAGCTTATAACAACTGCTGAAGTCTGTAAAACAAGAGCATCTGATTTGACCCTTATCAATTTCTTTTGTTGGTGTAACCCAATGCATTCAGGATTTTTATACCAGGACTAAATCATGTACCATTGAGCCCTACATTACATATCTGTCTCCAGTACATGCAGATACATGAAACAAACAATGACACCTTATGATTTTGCAAAAGAGTGAGTGATGATGCACGACTGAGCATCTATGGTGGGTCTCACTGCTCGAAACCCGTGGGAGTTTAGGGAATTTAGGCATACAGTATGCCCCACATACCTGGTCTGTAATGCTTGGATTCAGACATATTAAACAGTACGTCTGACTTTCATAAAACCAGTTAATTCAGATGTTAAGCCATGAAGCACATTATATCTTACCTGATGAAGCATTTACAGAAAACCAGCTGAATGTCCAGCCTGTAGGGGAGCCGTGAACCTCACAGATCAGAGTCACTGGATCTCCTTCAGTCAACCACTTCTGTGGAGAAACACTTAAAACTGCCTGGGCTCTATCTGAAATAGAGAAATCACTCATTAATAACATGTTAAACATGTGTGTGTGCTGTGCATGTATGAAGAGATCAAACTATCAGTGTAAATTATAACATTTTGAAATTTGTCTGTTTGTGATGCCCGGCGTAATGATGAACAATCTACCAGCCGCCAACTCTCTGTGTATCTTCTCACTCTCCATCTATCAGAGTTACTCTGGTCCTCACAGCTCAGAGAGAGAGAGACAGATGTGAAGTGTTGAGTTCTGCTGGGACTGATGATCAGAGAGACTGGAGGAGAAACACCTGATGAATGTTTCAAAATAAATTTAAATAAAATAATGAACAAATAATAAAAAACATAAAATCTCTCTTTTTAAAATGGTAGAACATTTTGAATAGGCTTATTTAATTGTTTTCCTTCAGTTTAACTTATAATATTAATAACATTTGCTTCAGTTTTCAATGACCAACTTTCAATTAATTTTTGGAAAGAAACATATTGTTAAATAGAGAGGAATTTTGAATTCTGAAACTTACATTGTATTTTCATAGTACATCAAGCTCTCAAAACACCAAGGGAAATTTTGATTCCTTATGTGACACCAGATGCATCAATCATTGTCTCATGCACACTGATCCTGTTTAAACTCACCAGTGACCCATACTGGCTGTGTGTTGCTGTAGGTTGTTTTATAGGCTGGTTCTCCTCTCTCTGCTCTGCACACATAAACTTCTGTGTGATTTAGAGCAGCAGAACTGACAGTGTAGTTTCCTCCAGCTCCTCTGCTGCTGTCTGAGAGCAGCTTATAACAACTGCTGAAGTCTGTAAAACAAGAGCATCTGATTTGACCCTTATCAATTTCTTTTGTTGGTGTAACCCAATGCATTCAGGATTTTTATACCAGGACTAAATCATGTACCATTGAGCCCTACATTACATATCTGTCTCCAGTACATGCAGATACATGAAACAAACAATGACACCTTATGATTTTGCAAAAGAGTGAGTGATGATGCACGACTGAGCATCTATGGTGGGTCTCACTGCTTGAAACCCGTGGGAGTTTAGGGAATTTAGTCATATGCCCCACATACCTGGTCTGTAATGCTTGGATTCAGACATATTAAACAATACGTCTGACTTTCATAAAACCAGTTAATTCAGATGTTAAGGCGTGAAGCACATTATATCTTACCTGATGAAGCATTTACAGAAAACCAGCTGAATGTCCAGCCTGTAGAGGAGTCGTAAACCTCACAGATCAGAGTCACTGGATCTCCTTCAGTCAACCACTTCTGTGGAGAAACACTTAAAACTGCCTGGGCTCTATCTGAAATAGAGAAATCACTCATTAATAACATGTTAAACATGTGTGTGTGCTGTGCATGTATGAAGAGATCAAACTATCAGTGTAAATTATAACATTTTGAAATTTGTGCATTATGTAAGGTGCACAGTCAGAGTTGGTTTATGAATGTCTCTGTCAATATAAAATTGGCAAAAAGCACGAGTTATGACCATGTAATATTTAATAAGAAATTGGCATTTTTTATTGATAATCAAAGTACTTTATTAAAAAAAATTTTTTACAACTGTTTTGTAACAGTGTAGACATGAAATATATTAGTCAAATTCATTCACTTTCAGTGTTTCCAGAGTGAATGTTTGCACTAAAAACACAAAAATCTCATTACAGTGTGAGCATGGAGCTGATAATATATATTATACATCAGATATCATTTATTCTTCTTTCTTTGCTTGTGAAACACCATACTTTTACTCTCAAATATTTCTCAGCTTCACAACACAATTTTTTTTTTATTTCTCCAAAGGTTTCTAAGGTTAATCACAGGTGTTTCCAGATAAGCACTGAAAAATCTGTTTGATATTTTATAATTTAGAGCACTTGAACTTGTTTAGGGAACTTGTTTAAGGAAGCAACCAGTGTGTTCACAAGCAGATGGATGAATTATGAATCTTCCTTCGTACTTACTAGTGAATGTTACTATCATTTACTTTAAGCATCAGACAGCAAACTGTGCAAAACAAACCAACAGAACTGATTCAACAAACACCATTAAACAGCACAGATCCCAAAGACTGAACAGAGATACTGACATAACACTCAATTTATCTTTTACAAGCAGCACTAACTTTCTCTTCCTCTCTCAAGCTCATCTTTCACTCATATA
This sequence comes from Sinocyclocheilus anshuiensis, assembly GCF_001515605.1. Classification (NCBI taxonomy): domain Eukaryota; kingdom Metazoa; phylum Chordata; class Actinopteri; order Cypriniformes; family Cyprinidae; genus Sinocyclocheilus; species Sinocyclocheilus anshuiensis. The sequence goes on from NW_015542431.1 coordinate 129,201, forward strand.
TCATGGACTAGAAGAAAAGACAAAAATAAGGAACACAAAATCACTTGATCCTTTACATAATATAAAAACAATTATCATCCATTTAACTATATTCAGATAAAATAATACTCACAGAGCACAAGAGGAAGTTGACTGAGCTCCATACTGACTGAATGATGACAGACGGTTAAAGACACAGACTGTGTTAAAGCCTCAAGACTTCCTGAAACCTGCAGTCAGATCTTTAGGAACATCGTGACAGAAGTTTAATAAACAAGGAAACTTAAACAATACTTTGATCTTTATTGTAATTATGTTATTAGCTATATTTATAAAAGGACCAGGAACTAGTAAAAAACAAGAAAAAAAAACAAACAAAACACTGCTTCTCCCTCGTTGGCTAATGCCACAGAGCTAAAAGAACAAACAAACATATAAACCACTATGAAATATGAGCTCTTCTTTATCTATTTCTACTTTATCAGGCCTCTGGCACTGATGGTGTTGAGTTCAATAATACTGATTATTATGCCCATTCCTCTCAGTGAATCTGTCTACTTAATTATTTGAATAACTGTGTATGTTTGTATATATATATATATATATATATATATATAT
>NW_015542431.1:130448-141174 GCF_001515605.1 Sinocyclocheilus anshuiensis
ATGCCCTGAATGTGCTCTGTACAGGACATCCAGACTTAAAACTGTGGCATGTACAGTCTCAGAGAAATTCACAAAAATATAATGTCCTCATATGAGGCCGCAGGGTCTTAAGAGCATAATATGATACATGTGTGTGTGCATGTATGAAGAGATCAAACTATCAGTGTAAATTATAACATTTTGAAATTTGTGCATTATGTAAGGTGCACAGTCAGAGTTGGTTTATGAATGTCTCTGTCAATATAAAATTGGCAAAAAGCACGAGTTATGACCATGTAATATTTAATAAGAAATTGGCATTTTTTATTGATAATCAAAGTACTTTATTAAAAAAAATTTTTTACAACTGTTTTGTAACAGTGTAGACATGAAATATATTAGTCAAATTCATTCACTTTCAGTGTTTCCAGAGTGAATGTTTGCACTAAAAACACAAAAATCTCATTACAGTGTGAGCATGGAGCTGATAATATATATTATACATCAGATATCATTTATTCTTCTTTCTTTGCTTGTGAAACACCATACTTTTACTCTCAAATATTTCTCAGCTTCACAACACAATTTTTTTTTTATTTCTCCAAAGGTTTCTAAGGTTAATCACAGGTGTTTCCAGATAAGCACTGAAAAATCTGTTTGATATTTTATAGTTTTCATCATTAAAGCAGAGAGAACTTGAACTTGTTTAGGGAACTTGTTTAAGGAAGCAACCAGTGTGTTCACAAGCAGATGGATGAATTATGAATCTTCCTTCGTACTTACTAGTGAATGTTACTATCATTTACTTTAAGCATCAGACAGCAAACTGTGCAAAACAAACCAACAGAACTGATTCAACAAACACCATTAAACAGCACAGATCCCAAAGACTGAACAGAGATACTGACATAACACTCAATTTATCTTTTACAAGCAGCACTAACTTTCTCTTCCTCTCTCAAGCTCATCTTTCACTCATATATCATGGACTAGAAGAAAAGACAAAAATAAGGAACACAAAATCACTTGATCCTTTACATAATATAAAAACAATTATCATCCATTTAACTATATTCAGATAAAATAATACTCACAGAGCACAAGAGGAAGTTGACTGAGCTCCATACTGACTGAATGATGACAGACGGTTAAAGACACAAACTGTGTTAAAGCCTCAAGACTTCCTGAAACCTGCAGTCAGATCTTTAGGAACATCGTGACAGAAGTTTAATAAACAAGGAAACTTAAACAATACTTTGATCTTTATTGTAATTATGTTATTAGCTATATTTATAAAAGGACCAGGAACTAGTAAAAAACAAGAAAAAAAAACAAACAAAACACTGCTTCTCCCTCGTTGGCTAATGCCACAGAGCTAAAAGAACAAACAAACATATAAACCACTATGAAATATGAGCTCTTCTTTATCTATTTCTACTTTATCAGGCCTCTGGCACTGATGGTGTTGAGTTCAATAATACTGATTATTATGCCCATTCCTCTCAGTGAATCTGTCTACTTAATTATTTGAATAACTGTGTATGTTTGTATATATATATATATATATATATATATATATGATGCTGATTGCACATTTTCGTTAAGGGATATCTATGCAATTTCACACTGAAAAATAGGGTGCATAAAATATTTGTCTGACGTTATAATATGCTTTCCCTTAATTGCTAAAATATGGTTTTTACAAAGAAAATTGATTTAAAGTACATAATTATCATCAACAGACATGAAATGTTCCCTAAATTGTATAATGATATTTAACTGCGAGACTGAGGGTGAAAGAGGAAGCACTGGAAGATTAAACCATGTGAAAAAGTGCTCACATTAGATTTTGTGTTTGTGTGTGTATACGTGTGCATGCTTAAAGCAGAATGAAACTCAGCACAGATTTTATTAGTGGTGCTTTTGCTAAGCATCAATATTACTATTGCTTATACTTTGGGTTAAAGGTTTTTCATACGTCTCCAACTTTATTAGTTTTGCTCAATTGCTTAGATACTAAGATCCATTAGATTAGGCAAATATTACTAAAATGCTATAGACTAAATTAGCATTTTCTAAACTATTTCTCCAAACTATTAACATTATTCCTGTTTCCCAACTCTAAACACATATTTAGCATTCAACACCATGCGTTCATGTTCAGTAGTGTTCTAGAACCACCACAACTGTTAGTTCTTACCATGTGAACACTAGTATACAGCATTTTTTTTCATGCCAGTCAGAACAACAGGATGCATATGTAACGGGGACTCTTTAGGTAGAACCAAGTGCGAGCTTTATTACACAAAAGGCATAGTCAAACAGGCAAGGTCAATATCCAGCAAAAAATTTAATCCTAGGCAGAGGCAAAAGAGTAATCTAAAGGAACATTCAAGGGTCAATCCAAGTGAGCAGTCCAAAGTAATAAATGAACAAATCAATAAAACAAGGCAATGGCAATGGCAATGGCTATGGCTATGGCAATGGCAAATGAAAACGCTGGGCAGAGTCCACGACAGCAAAACAATACTTCACCATGTGAATGTGAATGAGTGCAACTTAAATAGTCCTTCTAATTGGAAACAGCTGTAGGTGTAATCAGTACTTGGCATGGGGTGTCATGGGAAATGTAGTCCGTGAAACAATGGTACAGGTTAAGGATAAAGTGCCCTCTAGAGGATCTCATGGGCACTCCAGTTGGAGATCCTGACAGTATAAAAATTAGTACATGTGAATTGGCTGTAGATACAAGAAATGCATGTTCAGGAATTATTTAAAATGTGATCATTTTATCTGCATACCAACCGTAATAATTTAGATTACTGTAGCATTATGCTGCAATCTCCTAAATAGACATTTAGAGAATAAATCCTGATTCATTATAGTGAGAAGTAATTGTTCTTCTGCTCTTACTGTGACACTGCAAGTTTTAACAAAGCATCAGCTCCAGAATGTTTTTTAAAAATACACTTTTTCTTTATTAAAAAATAAAAAAAAATGTTAAAAACATAAAATATTGCAGCAATACAAGAGACAATAAAATAAGGAATACACATGCTTACAAATTGCAGGTTATGTTAATGTGGTTATGATGTGTCATAATATTAAAATAGAACAAAAAAAAAGAAATATTAAACTTTTATTTACGAGTTAAATCAATAGGGAAAGTCAAAATATAAACATTAAAAGATCAAAATAAATGCCCATTGGGATGATATGAACTGAACTGATTGGGATGTACTTGTGATGCTAAAGCTCAGTGAAGTTCATGAACGTGCAGAGGGGTTTTGTCCATATTACCAATATTTTATTGGTCAAGATCCAAATGGGTTAAACCAGGTGTAAATCTGTTCATCCTTGATCAAACTCGCAGACAGTAACTTTCTAATAATCCAGAAGACCTTGATTAGCTTGTTCAGGTGTGTTTGATTAGGGCTGGTTAAAGTCAATATTACATAAAAAATTGACCCTTATTCTTACAGTGGGTACGGAAAGTATTCAGACCCCCTTAAATTTTTCACTCTTTGTTATATTGCAGCCATTTGCTAAAATCGTTCTGCATTTAAGATGAAGTTGTAGTTTTCTCACCATCACAACAGATTAAATTAAAGTTTCTTCCTCTTCAACATGAAACGGTTAAATACACACAAAAAACAAACTTTTCAGCATTTACTTATTGGCATGCATGCGTTTTTTCTATCTTAATGTATTGCTTTTGTGCACTACTACCATCATATTTGAACTAGATTAAAGGGATAGTTCACCCAAAAATGTAAATTTGTAAAATGTTGTTTTTTGTAATTTATTTAAATATGATGATTATTGAAATTAAATATAGTGATTATAACATCTAATAAATCAGTTAGCTGTTTTACCTCTCATCCTGCAGCATTTGAAAATCAGCACGACAGTCACTAGCAGATATGGACAAACTGCCAGTACAGAACTGAGTGTGTGGAGGACAGAGATCTGAGATTCTGAATGAGACACTGAAAAAGAGACACACAAACACTTTATCTAGCACTATATCTGAACAAGAGCATATGAAGAAATAAATAAGCTCACATTTGCAGCAGCATTCATTTGAGACTCCTTTAACAGAGATCCAGCTCTTGGGTGACTCTCCTCTCTCTGGGTGTTTGCAGTAGTAGAAACCCTCATGTGACTTTGAGACAGTAGAGATGATCACACAGGATGAACAGAACTCTCCAGAATCACAAAAACTACAGAAACAGAGAAATATATATATATGGAGGCATGGTGACAAAAAAAAATATCTTAATGATCCTAACACAGAATATGAGCTTTGTCTAATTAGGGGGTTCTTCAACAGGAGGTCTGTGAGCCCTAGGTACACATCAATAATGATGAATATTACTAATGGATTTGCAGTGTAAGCATTGTCACACTCATGCCGGGCTCTCCCTACTCCAACTCACAAGAGTTCTGATCAATCTCACCTCATAATCAATACTGGTGAAATCAAAGACCGCAAAAAAATGCTCACGACAAACCCTTAGTCAGCATCTGGCCTTAAACAAGGACATTAAGGGCGTACTCACACTAGGCACAGTTGTCTTGTACCAAGCCCGAGTGTGATTGTCACACTATGTGCGTACCACGCCTGAGCCCAATCGAACCGTTCCCAAGCCCACCTCCTCAAGTGGGCCAGGGCACGGTCCAGAGTGATAACACTAGTCCAATGAACAAGACTTAGGGGGTCAAACATGCTCAGGGTTCAGGATCACCTAGTGCGAGTACACCCTAAGACTCATAGCCTTATATACTGATACTTACCTGTTTATCCCAGTGATTTAACTGCATTCTCAAGCCACTTCCCGAAAAAAGGCCAGACCAACTACATGAACCCAGCAGGAATGGATTTTGATGCTCACAAGGATCCTAGTCCAACAACTCTGTACAAGCTCTCACCAGCCCCACCACTTCACCATCACCACTACAACCTTTTGTTATGTCAGTCCTGGTCTTTCTGGATATGAACAAATGGAATGAGCTGGCCTAACCACATATCGCCAAGGACATAAACAGTCAGACTGTATCTCTCTTCGTATGACAATGCTATGGGGTTGGAGAGATTCATCCAATTGTTCAATTGAGTGTCACATCGTATGAGATCATGCCTCCACAGCCATTCTACCCTGCAATCAATGTTGATATCCTGCCCACCATCAACTCACCCTCCAGAACCCATGGATGAGTCTGTGTATGTTCAATTAACCCCTGCTGAGTGCTTGCACTGCTTAACTAATCGATTAAACTTGTACTGTGGAGCTGGTGAACATTTTATGGCAGAGTGCCCTGTTAGACCTCCATGCCCCACGGTGAGTCCCATCAATTATTCCCCGGTTATCCACTCACCTCTTCATACTAAAGTAAGTGTTACTTTTGGCTACATCTCCTTAAATATATCGGCCCTGTTTGAGTCCAGTTGTGCCGGCAACTTTATCTCTCTATCCTCTACAGTACAGTGCAGTAATCCTAATTCAATACACAACTAGAAAACCCCTTGAAAAAGGTTTCAGTCATCACCACATGATCCCAGTCAAACTACAAATTGGATTTTTACCTCAAATTAATTCTTCTGGGGTGTCCCTAGCTGTCACAATACTCTCCCATCATCTCTTGGTTGACTGGTGAGATACTGGAGTAGGGGAGGAACTGTTTCTAGGACTGCATCACCCCGCTTCCAAGACCTTCTCAAACCACTACTCAACATCAGTCTCTCAAGCCATTCATCAAGATCAGTGATTGCTCCATTGAAAGTCAGCCATCTATCATTGCTACTTGGATGTCTTCTGTACACAACGGGCCTTACAACTTCCCCCTCATAGACCATGGGACTATGCCATTGAGCTGTAACCAGGTAAGCCTCTGCAAAGAGGGAGGATCTACCCCTTTTCACTTTCCAAACAAAAGGTCATGGAGGAGTATTTTGAAGAGGCTCTACGCCAAGGATACATCCCTGCCACATTCCACTTTAGCTTCTTCACTTCCAAAACTGAGAAAAGTCTTGAGGATCTACATTGATTACAGTGCCCTTAACCAAGTCACCATCAAGTTCTGGTATCCACTCCTTATCCCTGTGGTCCTTGAATTATTTAGATGAGCAACGGAATTTATAAAGCTCTGTGCAAGCACCTACAACTTGTCGGAATATGAAGGGAGGACGAGTTGAAGACCGCCTTTGTGACCCCTACAGGCCACTACGAATATTGGGTTGTGTCGTATGGTCTGGTCTGGCTCTCCACCAGAGACATCAGATTCTGGCTGCTTAGCCGAAAGTTCTTTGGGAAAAGTCCCCGGTTCGTAGGCTCCTTGACCATCTTGCAGTCACATTTCAACTACAACTCCTCATTTCAGTAGAGGATTCATCCCACCTTCCATGTATACTTTTTTAATATCTCATCAACCTTCTCATTTCCTCCTTCCTCAGAGCCCAGTACGGCTGATGGTCCTTTTCCACTACTCCTGGATGATGGGCTGGTGTACGCAATCCAAGTGATTCTCGATTGCCAAAGTTGGAGTGGTTGAGTACTTGGTCAACTGGGAGGAGGATGGCCCAAACAAAGAGTGATAAACAGGGTTGGCCATGACATCAGGGTTTCCGGCTCATAACTGACCCTCAGTTAATATCTGGCCACTAAAACAAGGACACTAAGACTCTCTTTGCCTTACATATTGATACTTGCCCGTTTCTTCAGTGATTACATGAATTCACAGGCGACAAGGGAGATTACATAGGAGTGGGAACCAGTAAAGACATTGCATGTTTTCCAAGCTGAGTGTTTTGACTACTCTCTCTGTCAATAAATACCTGTGATTGGGTTCACTCTCCATCCTGTGTCTGTATATTTCCTGACACAGAGCATGTGAACACATTGCTATACAAAAGTTATTTAAAGCCAGCCTTAAAAAGCAACTCAGTTTGTACAGTAGCATTTGGTCCTTAGGCTCAAAATGGTTGAAGACCCCTGATCTATTGTTTCCTGAACTTATTTAATCAACTTGCTTTATGTATTGATTTACAAACGGCCAGCGAAGTGAATAAATACAGAAATACAGACTTACAGTGTACAGTGATATTAACAGGATGATATTTTTTTCCGGATTCAGACTGACACCAGTACACTCCGGTGTCTGATGCAATAATCGAGCTGATTGTACATGTAGATCCTGTTTGTGATCCCCACAGTGATGACGAACAATCTTGCAGCCCCCAACTCTCTGTGTATCTTCTCACTCTCCATCTATCAGAGTTACTCTGGTCCTCACAGCTCAGAGAGAGAGAGACAGATGTGAAGTGTTGAGTTCTGCTGGGACTGATGATCAGAGAGACTGGAGGAGAACAACCTGAGTAGGAAGTTACAGCTACAACGTTTCAGATTTGATCATGGACATTTTCTTTACTTAATATGAACCAATCTTTTAAATTCTGTTTGAACTCACCAGTGACCCATAGTGGTTGTTGGTAGCTGATGGTTGTATAATAAGCTGGTTTTCTTCTCTCTGCCCTGCATACATAAACTCCTGAGTGATTTAGAGCAGCAGAACTGACAGTGTAGATTCCTCCAGCTCCTCTACTGCTGTCTGAGAGCAGCTTATAATGATGACTGCAGTCTGCATGAAGTGAGAATGTGTAGCTATCACCACATATGTCTATACCTGATTTGACCTTTAAAGGTAATACAATCTTAAATTACTGTCCCCAATCCTGTTCTAATATGCAGAAATGACTATATGCAAGCCATTCATAGGTTGATTTCTCTGAAAAGTGTAAACACTGATTCTATGGCACTATAAAAACATTGCTCCATTTGTGCAGACCAGTCAGACACAGTATTGTTGTTCTAACTGTGTGCGTTTAGGATGGGACTACTCGTTTGAAAATTTTCCCTTTGACCTTTTTTTTTTGTGGCACTGAAATGACACTTCATGAACCCAACGTAATACTGTTGATATATTATCATATTCATATTAAATAATATTTTTGACATTAAATATTAATATTAACAAATTAAGCACATTATATCTTACCAGATGAAATCGTTACAGCGTACCAGCTAAATGTCCAGTCTTTAGAGGAGCTGTTAACCGAGTCACTGGATCTCCTTCAGTCACCCACTTCTGTGGAGAAACACTTAAAACTTCTCTGAGATCTGGAATTGAGGAGTCACTCATTAATAACATGTTAAACTTGTTTGTGTATATGAAGAGATGATCAAACGCACCTGATACCATCAGTCTAAGTGCATCACTGTTTTGTGAGCTGCGTGATCCTCCTCTCTCTGCTCCATAACACAAGTATTTACCTGCATCACACTCCGTAACAGACCTGTAGTTCACTAAAAGCATTAGCTGAACCGTCTTTATACCAGCTGTACTGCCAGCTAGTGACTCCTTCACCATCAATGTCACATCTGAGAGTGACTGTCTCTCCTCTGAATACATGTTGATCAGGTTTAATGGTCACTTTGGCTTTTGGTCTTTCTGTAAAATGACAAAAATTCAAAATGAAAAAAAATGTTTCGTTCTAATGTATGAACAGTTAATTGATTTAATAAAACAGATAATTCCTGTCCTTGAAGCCAATTCATTAGCATAAACATGACTGACGACTTCCAAGAACAGTTCGGTGTATACCTGCACAACACCTAGCAACAAAGAGAATCAATTTAGGCTAGTCAAAACAGTTCCATCTATTTTGTATTTCAGCAATATTAACTCTTTATTTATTATTTAATTAAGTATGAGCGACACCTGCTGGCATTAGGGCTGTCATTCACCTTTTTGATACTTTGAAAAAAAAAAGTCTCAGGAGTCAAAATTAGTCTCAAACTTGGATTAAAAAATTATAATAATAATCGCACCATGTATGCCCTGGAACATTTTGTTGCCATTTACTCTTAAGGACTATCTTTCTAGCAGATGGATGACAATGATTTTACTTTAAAAAAAAAGAAAGAAAAAAAAAGAAATTACACATTTATTAGCTTTAATAATTGTATTGTGTGGTAACCATTTTATAAATGTAATAAGGTACCTGAGGCCTCTCGTACCTTATTTCTTCCATAAAACATGGTCCATTGTTGAACTCAGAGAAAAGGAAAAATACTTGCCATATATTGTCACTGTTGCTAGTTCACTGTCTTGTGTGTAATATCCTTCTCTTCGTGCTCTGCACCTGTACTCTCCTCCATCAGAGACTTTCACAGAATCGATTGTTTTAGTTGCAGCTTCAGTCAATTCAGTTTTAGAGTCTTTTATCCAGAGAAACTCCCATTTAACCCAAGTTTGATCCACATCACATCTTAGAGTAACTGTGTCTCCAGTGAACTCTGTGGCTCAACAGTCACAGTTGGTTTGGGAAAATCTGTCAGTACAGAACCATTAGCAGCATCAGTTGTTAAAGTTTTTCAGAAGGTCTCATCCTCTCACTATCATTAGTGCATCTTGATTTCATAGATAATGTAAGAAATACAGTTGCTAGCAGCAATTACGTGGACAAGTTAGGTCAACATTCACTCAGAGTATAATGCAAGGAGTTAAAGGACAACAAAAGGTGCAAAAACCACCCTTGGCAGGGTTCAAACCTACAACCTTTAGGTTAACAACCCTGAGCTCATCCTACTGTGCCTGTGAGGCAACGGATCTTTGCAGGCCCAATGTCAGGTGAAAAATGGGTTCACACTTAAAAAAGAAAAAAAAATGAAGGGAATACTCGCAGAGCTGTTATAGTGTAATGTTGGTTTATTTACAGTGCTCTATAGGTGAAACAGTCCAAGTAGAAAAAAAAATATACAAAGTAAAGAAAACACTGTATAAAGAAACAAACAGAGAGAGATAAATATATCACGTAAAATAGCACGCACACTTCAGTATTGGTAAGAATTGCTCACGGCACCACAGTTGCACACTCACTCGGCAGGTAAACTGACCAAACACACTGGTTTGGAGCCAGGATTGCCAGTGGCCTGTAGCATGAAGCCGGTTTCAGTTTTTACCCAGGTAAGTTCATGTTTAGTTTGAGAAAACTGAGTTTTCGGGCTCAAGAAGGTGGGTTGGTTTTTAGCGGGTTTCGTCACCATGGTAACTTATGCTACACGGCTACCCTGCTCCGGAGCAGGATTTATTCTGAGTTAGAGATCACAAACCCAAACTGGACCAATCAGCTGTGAGCAAAGTGACATATCTGATGCAATGAAGCCGTCTCAGGTTACTTATGTAACCATGGTTCCCTGAGTAGGGAACGAGACACTGCGTCCTCTAGGGGTCACTATGGGGAACGCCTCGTCGTGACCCGTGTCTGAAGCATACATTGAATACCATGACGTCACTACCGGTGCGACTATAGTATAAATAGGCGCCGGGAGAAGATGTCATTCACTTCTTCATCTGAAGCTTGCGTTCGAAGCATGGCAGGAAGCCTAGAGGACGCAGTGTCCATACATAAGTAACCTGAGACGTTCCCTTTCAAGGGAACTTCGAACTGTGTCCTCTAGGGGTCGCTATGGGGAACGGTATACCCACGCCGCCATTCGAGCACCTGGTTTCTGAATCCAGCAAAGGGGTGCTCGCAGAGGACCTACCTTAGAAAGGACAGAAACACACCAGTCCCGGAAGACGCTGCAAAGAACTCTCACAGAAGGATTATACACACATAACCACCAGCACGTGAAATACATATATATATATATATATATATATATATATATATAAAATGGATCAT
>NW_015542431.1:141246-143090 GCF_001515605.1 Sinocyclocheilus anshuiensis
ACGGACCAGGACCCCTATGTTGTTCGGGCTCAGACCTGGACCTTCGTGGAATGAAGGATTTAAAGGCTGCTGAGCGCGCCTTCGCCTCCCTGAACTTCTCGACACCCATCTCAACGGAGGTACCTCAAAAAGTTCAGAAGGCGAAACCGGAGCATCGAGAAGAAAGCCCCTCTATTTCTTCCCGATATCTGTCAGGTTCACTCACAGATGTCTCTCCGTTACCACCATCGCCGCCATAGACCTGCCCATATGTTTCGCCCGAAGAGAGATAGCTAGCCAGCCTCTCTTCTACAGGGGGCATCCTCTCATAGCTGTTTTCACGCACCGCCTCGATGTTGGCATAACTCGTATGCTGGAATCGATAGATGTGAGAAAAAAACGGCCTCTTCCATTCCTTCTCGATTTCAGTATGCAAATCAGGAAGGAATGGAAGGCTCACCTGAGCTGGACGGTTATGGTCAGAAAGATAACATTCATCGAGACGACCCCGCGGCACCACTCTCTTGGCCCGCTTCCACGGCAAGTCTAGCCTCGCCGTGGCGCGATCCATATCTTCCAACAGCTCACCATACGCAGGGCAGGAGGATTGGGAAGGCTCAGCCTCAGCCTCTTCGCCGTCCTCAGACATCTCCTGCTCTTCCTGGGCTAAACCCAGCAGAGCACTGGCCCGTGGGGAGCAGATGGCTGCCCCTCTTTCCTCGAAAAAAAGAGATAAACGAGAGCGGAGCTTTTTCATCGAAAAACACTCACAATGCACACAAATCGCCCCCTCAAGGACGTCGCGTGTGTGCTCCTCGCCCAAACACAAAACGCAGAGATCGTGTGTGTCATCAGGTGTCAAATAGCGACAACACGGATGCACACACTCTCTAAACACTCTGCTAGTGCTCGCCATAATAACAGATAGTAGATCGTTCTTACCACGTTCAAATGCACGCTTCAAACAAAACAGTCAATGAAGACGAAGAAGAGAATGACATGTTCTCCCGGCGCCTATTTATACCATAGTCGCACCGGTAGTGATGTCATGGGCTGTCGCCGGCCAACGTGTTGTTGGTGTTTTTTCAATGTATGCTTCAGACACGGGTCACGATGAGGCGTTCCCCATAGCGACCCCTAGAGGACGCAGTTCGAAGTTGTATCTCTGGTTTAATATATTCTAAATGTTTCTTTCTTGGTATCAGTATTATCTGCTCTTTATTCCTCAAACAATGAAAGGACGCAGTTCGAAGTTCCCTTGAAAGGGAACATTCCCCCGTATCTCTCACTCCAAATTAAAGCAGTTTACAGTCAAAGAATTTTAGAGACAAAATTGTCCGACTTTTGCAGCTACTTATTTATTACATTATATTATATTAAAGGCACAATATGTAATTTTTCGCCGCTAGAGGGCGCATATTCAAAATAAACAAAGAAACAAAGGCGTAGTTTGATGACGCCGTGACTGAGTGTGAAAGGGAACATTCCCCCGTATCTCTCAGTCCAAATTAAAGCAGTTTACAGTCAAAGAATTTTAGAGACAAAATTGTCCGACTTTTGCAGCTACTTATTTATTATATTTATATTAATTGTAATTGTTTATAATTCATATAATATATTCATATAATTATTAAATGAACTGGCAATTAATTTTAAGCTTTGTATTAAAAAAATAAATAATTAAATATATATATATATATACACACATACACACAGTAGTCAACATTTAAGTTTAAGGACAACTTTGATGAAGGGTTTAGAATAGATCCACTTCAAATGTGGAATGACTAGTGTGTAGAGAGAGAGAGAGAGAGAGAGAGAGAGAGAGAGAGAGAGAGAGAGAGAGAGAGAGAGATAGATAGAGA
>NW_015542431.1:143126-144584 GCF_001515605.1 Sinocyclocheilus anshuiensis
GAAGAAGTGGATGATGTGTTCTCCCGGCGCCTATTTATACTATAGTCACACCGGTAGTGACGTCATGGCTATCGCCAGCGAATGTGTTGTTGGTGTTTTTTCAATGTATGCTTCAGACACGGGTCACAACGAGGCGCTCCCCATAGCAACCCCTAAAGGACGCAGTTCGAAGTTCCCTTGAAAGGGAACATTCCCCCGTATCTCTCAGTCCAAATTAAAGCAGTTTACAGTCAAAGAATTTTAGAGACAAAATTGTCCGACTTTTGCAGCTACTTATTTATTATATTTATATTAATTGTAATTGTTTATAATTCATATAATATATTCATATAATTATTATATGAAGTGGCAATTCATTTTAAGCTTCGTATTTAAAGGGGTCATGTGAATTGTGCTGACTCTCGCGAGAAGTTAGTCTGTTTGCTGCATATGTGTCACACATTCAGGTGCACACACTCCAGAGTTAATCACAAACTCTGGCTCTGGAGTTGGGAGAGAAGGTTTATATCAAGCTTTGTGAGCCCAGTGAACCTGGGGCCTGTACCATGAAGCTGGATTAGCTGGCTAGCCAGGTAAATTTCAGATTAGTTTGCACCAATCCTGGGTTTTAGGTACCATGAAAGTGACTAGGCTTTTAGCAGCGTTCATTGCCACAGTAACTTACACTCCACAGCTAACCTGCTCCAGGGTTCACTCTTTTGTGAACTGACTGATAGTGTTTATAAATTATGGTCACTTGGGTAAACAATTACATGAAAGCCCATTTCTGCCTCATTAAAAAAATTTACTTCGGTAAATCTTAACTATAGAATAAATGAGATAATTCTGAGGTAAATAGAAATTATGAGATATTAATAATTAAATTATGATTACTAATTACTACTTAAAATTACTAATTACAATTATGACATTATTTAGTTTGCACAAATCCTGGGTTTTAGGTACCATGAAAGTGGCTTGGCATTTAGCGGCATTCATTGCCTTAGTAATTTACACTCCACAGCTAACCTGCTCTGGGGCAGGTTATGTTCTGGTTTAGAGATTTCAAAGTGAAATTTGACCAATCAGCTTCAAGCAAAGTGACACATGTCTGACGCAATAAAGCCACTCCCCCAGTTTCTCTTACTCCAAATTAAATGACGCTTCATAGTAAAACATTTTTAAAGATAAAATTGTCTGAATTTAAATTTAGAGATGATTATTTTTTATAATTATTTTATATGATTTATAGAATTATTATACCCTTAATCCATTACACAAGCTAGCTTAGTTTAATAGTAATTATTAAGATTTTATTTTAAATTAATATAAACATATAGATAATATGCAATATAAATAAGTTTTAGAATCAATAACTTTAAACATGACTACATATGAGCTTAGATTTTTAAGTGTTTTTATACCTATAAATATTATCAACTCTATAAACTAACTTTACAACTTTTACTTGCACTTATA
>NW_015542431.1:144629-147825 GCF_001515605.1 Sinocyclocheilus anshuiensis
CAATAAAGCCACTCCCCCAGTTTCTCTTACTCCAAATTAAAGGACACTACATAGTAAAACATTTTTAAAGATAAAATAGTCTGATTTTTAGAGATGATTGTTTTTTATAATTATTTTATATGATTTATATAATTATTATAACCTTAATCCATTACACAAGCTAGCTTAGTTTAATAGTAATTATTAAGCTTTTATTTTAAATTAATATAAACATATAGATAATATGCAATATAAATAAGTTTTAGAATCAATAGCTTTTAACATGACTACATATGAGCTTAGATTTTTAAGTGTTTTTATACCTATAAATATTATCAATTCTATAGCTTTACAACTTTTACTTGCACTTATATGGCAAGATGTTTTCTTTAAGTTTTCTTTTTTCATGGATAGATCGTTTCATCTTGTAAATGTTTTTAAATTCTTCATATTGTTCAATCTTTTAATCTTTGGTAGTGAATCGCACTGACTCTCTCTCAAGAAGTGAATCACAGTTTCAAGGCATGTGATTGGTTCGGGAGCAGGGGTGTATTCCAGAAAGTGGGTTTTGTTGGAAACTCAGAGTTTGTTAACCCCAGAAAAGGGAAACTCAGTGTTTTCGGTTCCAATAAAAGACAAAACTAAACCTCTGTGAACCTAACCTGGTCGGGAGCAGGTTTTCTTCGGTAAACACAGAGTTCGAAAAATGAGAATTCAGACTTTAGTTTTTTTTTTGAAGCGGATGCATATCTGTGGTAAAATAATCCTATGCATCTCTTGGCGTATATTCCAAGCATTCTGAAGGTATACTGAGGGTTTGGTGAGAAACAAACCGAAATGGCAAGTTATTATATTTTATGAAAATCTTACGTTGCAGTGCGAGTGCGCAGCACAATATCCTTTTGAGATATCAATTTTAATAAAACACAAGACTACATTATATAACTCTAACAGTAGGCTATTTAATATCTGTTGTTCTCCGGTTGTCAGTCAGAATGACAGTTCTTGCGTGAACATAGGCCTATATATACCCAAGCCAATTTATTATTCTTTCCTTTTTGTCTTAGTGTTTAAAATATTTATTTTGAAACAAACTGATTAATTAATTTCTTAATTAAACAAACAAACAGACATACTGGGTGAGCAGTATTGCCATGCCCAGCTGATGCAAAGAATAGAATTTATATCTACACAGAAGAAAGCCCTGTCTAGACTCTCAAAAACGCGACTTTACAGTCTGTCAAATACGGAAGCTATAGCAATTTTTTTCCCGCGGACCCTCTGGCACTTTGAGAACCGCTGGTCTACACAGAAGAAAGTGCTGTCTAGACTCTGTCCCGGTACGAGCTGTGTCGAGCTATTCATTAATCTGGTTGTTTGATGAGAAAAAGATGAAATGTCGTTGTAATAAGCGCATCGCCTCGCGGAACTGCGGAAGAACTGGTGAAGGCACGGTTTGATCTTTGGCTGACCAATCAGCAGAAAGGGGCGTTTAATTCCCACCCACGTGTAGAAATCGAATATTCAAGCTGTTTATTCATTTTTCCACCCATGAATGAAAAACGAAAATTTAAGCTGAATTCTCGTTTTTCGTTTATCGGAAAAAAACGAAAAAGGAGCCGTTTTCTAATTTTTCTACTTTCAATATTAAATCAAAAAATGAATGATCGAATGATACACGGATTTTTAAGTAACCTAATAATTCAAATTTACTTTAGGATTTCCAGTGTGGTAGGATGGATTGATGACACGCATATTCCTATCATCGCGCCTTCCGAAAACAAAACTGATTACTGTATAGAATGGAAGAATGCCAGATGGAAAGGTAGTGCGAGATATCTACGCCGTAACCACCACCACAGCTGTTAAATAAACACAAATTATTCTCAGTTTATTTGGTCATCTTTACGTTCTACAAATACAAAAGCAACAAATTATTTTTTTCCCTGTTGGATTTTAATAGTGGTATTGTGGCCATCTCCTCTTCATCTCTCAGTGATGCTGGTGCAGGTTCTCCTCCCATTTTATGAGTCTCTGCCTTCTTGCTGTTGGCTTCTGAATAGAAGTTAAATGTTTTTCATTACCCTAATTAGGAAATGTAGCATGTTGAATTCGAGAACATTTATTTACGTGAAAAAGCATTAGACTATGTGGAAAAAGCCGCTGCACATTGAAATATACACTGATTGATATTTATTGAATGTCAAATATTTGTAAAATCATGTAACATTAACCTACACCCATGTCATGCTTGAAGCTTTACCTGATTGAGTTATGTTTTTGTTTTGTTTCTTCCGCTGCCACATTTTTTTATTTTTTGCCCGTGGGATACCACGAAAATGAATATTAGTTCAATAAATTACCTTTCTGCCAGTTTTCACCTGATAACATTGATTTAGAATTAAAGTTACGTATTCCGTAGTATGCAGAAGTCTTTTTGGCGGGAGCTGTTGCCATGGTGAATTGTAATTTCGGAGCTCCATTGATCATGGCTTTTCATAGTCATTGAGTTTAGCGTGTGCACCGAGTCAACCTACTCAGAGTGGATTGAACTAACTCTGTTCAGCTGTTCTGAAACCGAAAACTCAGAGTTTCCAATCTCAAGGTAAGTCAACTCCTAGTTCAAGTTTTAACTCAGAGTTTGTTGAACCTCCTTTCTGGAATACACCCCTGATCTTAACCAGGTTGGCTTTATCGGGTTTTGTAAAACTTACTCTGCCACTCTGAGTTTGTTCATCTCGCTTCGTGCTACAGGCTTCCACAACAAAACCCACCCAAACACTAGCCCAAAGTTGTTTCGAGGGAGCTCCACCAGTAAAAATTGTGTTCCAGTGGTTAAATATCATGTTTTTTGGGTCACTTCAACCCACGGCAACACTGTTAAAGTAGCCCAGTTCCACGGGAAAACCACGCACTTGGCAACACTGTTTGGGGTTCCTTTTTATAGTCCAAGCTCTGCCCCTTTGGATTAAACCAAGATTACTAATTAGTGAGCTAAGTATAAAAAGGTACGCATGTACATATTTACAATAACACGTAAATATACATGTAAACATAACATCTATTCCACACATACATATCTTAGCAAACACTGAACACAGTTAAGTATTTAAAACACAAAAGAAAACAATGGACAACTCCAAAATATGCATCTACACACATATACATATACATATACATATACATACACACACATACACATACACATACACACACA
>NW_015542432.1:0-427 GCF_001515605.1 Sinocyclocheilus anshuiensis
AAACATCAAATTTTAATTTTTGGGTGAACTATCCCTTTAAGGCACACTAATTCTCATTGATGGTTCAAGATGAGTTGGGACAGTGTGTCTTTTCCACCAAATAAACTGAAGCACAAGGCATACAGGGTTCTAACAGTTGCTCTGTGCACTTGAAAGAAATGACTTTCTACTGATACGTATCCAGCTGTTTTGTATGTAGGCTACAGCAGCATTCTAGACATGCAAGAGGTATTACAGGTTCAGTCCTTCTGAAACCTTGCCCTTCTGAAAGCTGTCCTTAAGTCTGTTTGTCCGTGATTTGATGCTCCGGCAGGCGCTACAGATGCATCAAATCACAGACAAACAGACTTAAAGACAGATTCTTTTCCAGAGCAATAATTACACTGAACACACACATGCACTGACACCCCCCCCCCCCCTTCTTTTT
>NW_015542432.1:472-998 GCF_001515605.1 Sinocyclocheilus anshuiensis
TATTCAGTGAAATATGTGTATTATATGTGTATTATTCCAGTGCAATCTCTATTTTTTTTCTAGTTTTTTTTTCTTGTTTTTTTCTTTATTCCTTCAGTGCAGTGCAGCATTATATTCCAGTACAATATCTTTACTTTCTTAGTGCAATGTTTTTATATCCCCGTTCCTTCAGTGCAATGTGAAATACTTCTACTCAGAGCCAGAAGTGTACCTCAGTGCAATAAATATTTTAACAAGCTATTACTTTCTATTTATTTATTTTTATATACAAGCAATTTTTTTTCTATTCCATTCTCTTTATTCTCTTAGTACTAGTTTAAATATATTTTTACTTGTACATCTCTCTGTATTATATATATATATATTTCTTTTTAGCCTCTTTTCTATGTACACTGTAAAATCTAATTAGTTGGGCTTACTTAAAAAAAAGCATGCAAACCGATTGCCTTGAAAAAACGAAGTAAAGTGAAATAGGAATAGTATGTTGTACTGACAAATGCTTAGTTAGTATAGTTTACTTACACGA
>NW_015542432.1:9506-15553 GCF_001515605.1 Sinocyclocheilus anshuiensis
GGAGGGCGTGTACGGGAGCCTCCTCAGTAACACCTAGCTAGTTATACAATGAAAATAAAAGGTAAAACATTACATTATATGTAAATTTATTGTAAAATACTGTCAAATATTTTTTTACAAGTGTTTTACAACTATGAATTACACTATAAATTACTATGAAAAACAGTAAAATTACATTCCTAGAAGTCCCTGCGTGACACATCACATATGATTATATTTTATGTAAGTTTTGTTTTTTCTTATTCTTGTTATCAGTAATGCACATTAAAGTGTTTTTGTTACATTTTCTGATATTTAATGTTTATGTATTATTATTTTAATATTATTTGTGTAATTTGTTTCATTTAATGATAATCAAAACAAATCAATACCCTTTGATGCCTGAAGTCAAGATGACCAGGGCCGCTGCTGGCCAGATGGGTGCCCTAAGCAGAATTGTATTGTTGTGCCCCCTCCCCAATATATTATGGAAGTTAAAAAAAACACACCTACTATAGGGGTCAAAATAGAACTTTAATAAAATATAAAAGTAACTAACTAAATTGTAATTTTTGTTGAAGAAATTATAGAGGCTAGCATTTCTATCGCAAAAAGGTGGCCAAACATTAAAGATTAAGTGGATATTTGAATTAAATGTTTGGATTTGATCATCCTGTAAGTGTTACAACAGCAATTACCAGGCCTTTGGCGCCCTTTACATGCATTTGTAATAATATGTAATGCACATAAATTGTTTAAAAACACAAAAATTGCACAAAAAATAATCTTAATGCAAATGGAAACAAGATTATTTTTCTTACCCCATTAGCAGAAAATTTGCAAAATAAGAAAAATACACTCAAAAGACTAAAAACCTTATGTAGAAAATGCATCTTGATTTAAGAATCTTTAGATATTTTGACTGGAATCAACCAGACAAAAATACTAAGTAAGAAAAGTGTTATTGCAGTGCTGGTACATTCATTAATTGTACATGTTTTCATCATGTAGACAATGTGAAAGTGACAAAAACAGCATGTACTTTTATACAGAATCCTGTAGATGAAGAGGCTGCATTAATTTGTAGGGAATTACATTTACATCGGGAGAGGATTATTTAGATATTTTTGCCATATCCACTTGCATATTTATTTGAGCAGTGCTTCACTCTCACGCTCTTTATGAGAATTTTTGTGTAGTTTCCTGAGCACAAACCCACCAAAAATGAAGCTGATTACTGTATGGAATGGAAGGATGCCAGATGGTATACTACAATTACAAAAGCAACAGTTATTCTTTTTCCTGTTGGATTTTAATATTCGTCCAATACTTGGTGTGGCCATCCTCTTCATCTGTTCTTCAGATTTTGTGAGCTTTCTTGCTGTTGGCTGAGTAGAAGTCAAATGTTAATTTAATTACTCTAATTAAGAAATGCAACAGTTTGAATTAGAGAACAGTTATTCATGTGAAAATAGCATTAGACTATGTGGGGAAAGCTGCTGCACATTGAAATAGACACTGAATGATATTTATTTAATATGTCAAATATTTCTAAAGTCATGTACACCCATGAACCTTTTATGCTTAAAGCTTTACATGATTGAATTATGTTTTTATATTTCATGTTTAGATGCTTTTTTGTGCTTTTTAATTTTTTTTTCTCTTTTGCCTGTGGGATACCATGAAAATTAATAGTTAAAAAATGTACCGTTCTGCCAGTTTTTCTCCTTTGATATTATAACAGTGATTAATAATTAAAGTCATGGTGCACGTGCTGAACTCATTGTCAACCTACTCAGAGTTGATTGAACTAACTCAATTCAGCTGTTTTGAACCCGAAAACTCAGAGTTTCCCTCATTTTAGAGTTAACATACTCAGAGCTCCCTATCGATACTTCACTCGTACTGCATCGCTAAGTCCTTATGGTCCTTATGGACCCTATGGTCCTTTTTTCTCAGATACTGAAACATTTTCAATAAGCCTTGCAGTGGATCAAGACCTCTCTGCTCAGCTGACTTGGCCGCTCCCGCTTGCTGCCTTCAGCGTCTGCAGCAGCCGCGGTCTCAGTGATCCCCTGCCGCCATCCGGCGAGATATAAAAGAGCGGATTTCTTGGCGTTGTTGCAAACTGCCGCATCATGATGAGCGCATTTCGTGCCTGGGTAAATCCCACCCAGAAGCCGCGCTCATAGAGACTGAGTGTTCCCATTGTGGGAACATGAGACTTGCCTCTCTGCACTTGCGGATAACTTTCTTTTCAGAAAGCGACATTTCTGCTCGCGCCCTCCCGTTTTCTTCCTCCCAGGAGCCTTTGAGGAAAAAATAGCGGGGCAGAGGACCTCAGCGCCCGAAGACGAGTGGGCTCATGCCAGCTCAGGCTCTGCGTGCCTCACTCTCTCCACACAGAGAGGCTTCTCCCGTCCTCTTCTCCCACCCAGACCAGCGTCCCTCTGCTGCCTTAAGTGACTTGGTCTCGTTCGGTGGGAGCGAGGATGATCCCCTGGATGACAGTATGTCATTGGCAGCCTCAGATGCGGAGGAGCTGTCGGGCTCGACAAACGACCCCGCCCCCTTGCTGTCTTCAGAGCCCAGCAAAGCCAAGACAGGCATGGATGCCAAACTTTTCTGCGTCCTGTCTAAGGCTGTTGAGGAGCTGGTTTAGGAGTGGACTCCGCCGGAGGAGCCCACCCACAGCTGCCTCTCCGTTCTTTCTGGAGGTCCATGACGAAGGAGGTCCATCACCAAGTCGTGGCGCACCCCCTACTTGGCTTGCCTGCGTACTTACGCTTTATCCAGCCTCACCTCGGTCGACGGTGCTGAAGTGGTGCTCGAGTGCACCTTAACGGAGATTAAGTACGCGGATAAGGTCACCGTCCTTGACTCCCCGGTCTCCCCCACTGACCTGTTTGGACTCGTGAGGATTTCTCTGAGTGCATCACTTCTGCGCAGAAGTCGTCCCAAACGATGTGACCCTTCTTGCCAAAGCGCTCCAGCTCTGCAGCTGCTTCCAGTCGCCCCAAGTCTGCGCCGACTCAGCAGCCCGCGAAGCCTGCGCCTTCAGAGGCCCAGCCAGCTCCCAAGCCTGAGCCTTGACAGTGCTCCTGCTCGGCTAGATGCTATCCATTTCCTAAACGCCAGGGACCTCGCCCCAAGATGGACCTGGCACCTCCTGATCTGCGGGACAAGAAGAGGAGGGGGCTAAATCTCACTGCATCTGGACCACCCCCCAAGCAGCCTCGGTTATGCCTCCAAACACAAAATGTTGAAGGCTAAACATGAAGTGTCGAAGGCAATGTGTTTGTTGTGAATGCTGGGCCCGTTCAAGCGCCCACACATCTATCCGCTGTGATAGTGGGCAAAATAAAACACAAACACACACATACACAAAAAGAGAGCAAATTTCCTCTTCCTCTTATCACGAGTGTCGGGTTCCCTCACGGCGACTTACTACTCGAATCAATCCAACCCCTTGTCACACAGGCCGAGGCCTGGCAGGCCATCCTCGGAGTGTCAGACTGGGTTTTGGGATAATAAAACGAGGTTACTCACTTCAATTCGCTCGAAGACCCCTGCAATTCAGCTGCGTGGTTCCCACCTAGGTACAGAGCAAAGACGCACACGTCCTGCGCTCTGAGGTGATGAATTTACTGGCAAAAGGAGCCGTGGAGACGGTTCCTCCAGCTCAAAACGAGTCCGGCTTTTACAGCCATTACTTTCTCGTCCCCAAAAAGGATGGCGGCTTATGGCCCATCCTCAATCTCAGGCACCTGAACCAGCCCTCATGAAACGGCCATTCAGGATGACTACATTGAAACAGATCCTCTCGCAACTATGCCCAGGGGACTGGTTCTTTTCTCTGGATCTGAAAGATGTCTACTTTCACATCCAAATAGCCCTCCATCACAGACGATTCTTGAGATTCACCTTCGAGGGAGTGGCATATCAATACACGGTCCTTCCCTTTGGACTGTCCCTGCGAGGACACTTTTACGAAGTGCATGGATGCGGCTCTTTCCCCTCTGAGACAGATGGGAATTCGCATTCTAAATTACCTCGACGACTGGCTCATCTCAGCCCAGTCAGAGGCCGAGCTACTATCTCACAGATCCCTCCTCCTCAGCCACTTAGAATGCCTGGGACTCAGGGTCAACTTTGCCAAGAGCACACTGTCCCCCAGCCAATGAATATTGTTCCTGGGAGCAATTTTCGATTGAGTCCAAATGAGGGTGGTAGTCATGCCAGAACGTGCAATGACCATACAGTGGCTCGCGGCCTCCTTCAAAGTTGGAGCCTCTTGCCCTCTCAAGACATTTCAGAAGATGCTGGGCCTCATGGCCTCTGCATCTCCGGTGCTACAGCTGTGCCTGCTTCGTATGCGGCCCCTTCAGTACTGGCTGAAACCACGAGTCTTGTCCCACGCCTGGCGTCACAGACTGTGCATCAAGGTGAACCAGGCCTGAGTGGCAGCTCTGGCCCCTTGGAAAAACCCTCAGTGGATGGAACGGGGCATGGCTCTGGGAATTGTTTGCAGAAGGAAGGTTGTCTCGACAGATGCGTCCAACACGGGTAGGGGAGCTCTGAGCAATGGCAAAGTTGGCTACACCTCAACTGCATGGAAATGCTGGGAGTCAGACCTAAGGGGAAACCACGTTCTAGTACACTCAGACAGCATGATGGTGGTGTCCTATATAAATTGCCAAGGAGGGCTCTCCTCGAAGCGCCTATTCTTTCTGGTGGAGCGCCTCTTGGAATGGGCACAGCTCAACTTGCATTCTCTGAGAGCAATGCGTGTGCCAGGCAGGTTGAACCAAGGAGCAGACATGCTGTCTAAATCAAGACACGGGTATAAAAAGACTAAACTAGATTCAGAAACCTAGGACAGGGAACTGGCTCCTTAAAGTGCTACCACTTGGAGAGTGAGCAATGTAACATGGGAAATGTAGTCCAGGGTGGCGTATAACAGTCTGTGTGGTGTGAAAGTCAATATAATGAAAGGGTGACCTCTGGTGGCAATCGGACGGAAGGGCAAAAAGTTCATCAATATTTTCCCTGCTGACAACTGAGTGGGCAGAAGGTTCACCAACATGCTCACTGACTGAAAGTGGACAGGCAGACAGTTCATAAACAGGCTCACTGACTGAAACTGAACAGGCAGACAATTCAAAATCAGACTCTTTGGTCGAAACGGGACAGACAAATGTTTCAAAATTAGACTCATTGATTGAGACATGGTTGACAGTTCACAACTAGACTCATTGAGTGAAACTGGACAGGCAGTCAGTTCAGTGACTGAAACTAAACTGACAGAAAATTCAGACATATTATTCAAAATTGGGTAAACCGATAGATCGAAGTCAAGAGCATTGATTAGAACTGGACAGGCTGACATGTCACACACAGGTTCATTAGTAGAAACTGGACAGAGTGATGGTTCAACATCAGACTTGATTAAATCAGGACCAACAGATAGTTCAAATTCAGACTGTACAGAAGCATTAGGACAGACAGACAGCTCAGGTTTAGATTCCTTGACAGAAACGGGCAAGACAGACAGTTCGAAATCAGCCACCTTAATTGAGACGAGACGGACAGACTATTCACAATCAGCCACCAAGGCTGTTTCAGAACACAGCGAGAGTTCAGAGAAGGCCTCCTCGGCCGGTTCAGAGCAGGATAAAAGTTAATAAATGGCCTCCGTAGCCTTGACCGAACAGGCAAAGAGTTCACATATGGCCTCCATAGCCGTGACAGGACAAACAGGGAGTTTGCAGACGGCCTCCATAGCCGTGACAGGACAGGCAGAGAGTTCACAGACGGCCTCTATAGCCGTGACAGGAGAGGCAGAGAGTTCACAAACGGTCTCCATAGCCGTGACAGGACAGGCAGAGAGTTCACAGACGGTCTCTATAGCCGTGACAGGAGAGGCAGAGAGTTCACAAACAGTCTCCATAGCCGTGACAGTACAGGCAGAGAGTTCACAGACGGCCTCCATAGCTGTGACAGGACAGGCAGAGAATTCACAGACGGCCTCCATAGCCGTGACGGAACAGGAAGAGAGTTCATAGATG
>NW_015542432.1:19876-28561 GCF_001515605.1 Sinocyclocheilus anshuiensis
GGCCTCCATAGCCGTAACAGGACAGGCAGAGAGTTCACAGACAGCCTCTATAGCCGTGACAGGAGAGGCAGAGAGTTCACAAACAGTCTCCATAGCCGTGACAGTACAGGCAGAGAGTTCACAGACGGCCTCCATAGCTGTGACAGGACAGGCAGAGAATTCACAGACGGCCTCCATAGCCATGACAGGACAGGCAGAGAATTCATTAATGGGCGCCACTACCGTAACCAGAACTGAAGTGAAAGACGACACCTCAGAAGGTTCTGCAGCAAACGCCGCCACCTCCGTAGAATCTGGAATGAGCACCGCCATCTCTGGAGGTTCTGCAGCCTCAGCTGCCACGTCTGGAGAATCTGGAGCAGGCACTGCCATTTCTGGAGGTTCTGCAGCCTCAGCCGCCACCTCTGGCAATCCTTCCGCGGATGTCGCTGGCTCTGGAACTTCGGCGGTAGTGAACGCAGCCCAAACACACCAGAGAGCAATCCCACATATGGGAAATGCAGCAGACAAGGGCATTACTTCTGGGGCAAAAGGGTTTGAGAGCGCTGGTTTAGGGATACCAGCAGTATGTGCTGACACCAGCGGTGGGTCTTCCACGCTGGATGCCAGCCTGGGATACTGAAGAACAGACCTTGAGGATCTGGGTGCGACAGACAGGAAGTGACAGGACTCTGAGCGAACAACTGTGACGTGACGACACTGGATGATCAGCTGTGACGTGTCTTGACACTGGACGATCAGCTGTGACGTGACTTGACTCTGGGCGATCAGCTGTGACGTGACAGGACTCTGGACGATCAGCTGTGACGTCACTTGACTCTGGACAATCAGCTGAGACGTGACTTGACTCTGGACGATCAGCTGTGAAGTGACTTGACTCTGGACGATCAGCTGAGACGTGACTCGACTCTGGACGATCAGCTGTGACGTGGCTTGACTCTGGACGATCAGCTGTGACGTGACTTGACTCTGGATGATCAGCTGTGACGTGACTTGACTCTGGACGATCAGCTGTGACGTGACTTGACTCTGGACGATCAGCTGAGACGTGACTCAACTCTGGACGATCAGCTGTGACGTGGCTTGACTCTGGACGATCAGTGACTTGACTCTGGATGATCAGCTGTGACGTGACTTGACTCTGGACGATCAGCTGAGACGTGACTTGACTCTGGACGATCAGCTGAGACGCGACTTGACTCTGGATGATCAGCTGTGACGTGACCTGACACCGGACGATCAGCTGAGACGTGGCGTGATTTTGGACGTGACTCTGAACGAACAGATGTAACTTGACTCATGAAGAGCAGCTGAGACATGACGGGGCGTTGTTGTGGCCGCCATCTTGTGAGTGCGAACTGGTAACTGGAATCTCAGTCACAGACGCGGTGTCACGTTCCTCCTCCGCGAAACCCACAGTGAATGAAGAGCCAACACACAATAAAGCATAGTGCATAAACTGACAGAGTGATGAACGTGGACCCTTGCGTCTAAGCTTAGACTTCAGTGGTTGATTAATGCCTTCGCAAAAAAACTCTATCAACACAGAGTCAGGTAAATCAGAGTAATAGGCAATGGCTAGATACTCTTGAATATAGTCCTCGAGCGATCACGTGCCCTGCTCAAGGGCTAATAACAGTCTTGCAATATCCATACCTGGCCAATGTTCATCTGAAAAGCTGCTGGATCCTTGTGAGGCCGAGTATTCTGTAACGGGGCGAACGAGACGCGAGACGTGCGGATCCAAATTCAAAGCTTTATTCAGAGACATTATATGAAACAGGCAGGGTCAAACAATGGCAAACAGGTATTCACGTGCCCTGTTCAAGGGCTAATAACAGTCTTACAATATCCATACCTGGCCAATGTTCATCTGAAAAGCTGCTGGATCCTTGTGAGGCCGAGTATTCTGTAACGGGGCGAACGAGACGCGAGACGTGCGGATCCAAATTCAAAGCTTTATTCAGAGACATTATATGAAACAGGCAGGGTCAAACAATGGCAAACAGGTATATTGAGGGCAAGACGAAAGATTAATCCATATACTGGCGTGGGTAAAACGATGGCAAACATAATCCAGAGGGCGAGGCAAACGGGTAATCCAAAAAACATGCAATAATCCAGGCAGGAGCGAACAGAGTCCGAAACGGCAAGACAAAGAGATAATCCAAGGCAGGCGATAATTCCAGGACAGGCAGCTGACAGACAGGACGAGAAAAACAGACTGGAATCAAGACTAAACTAGGAGAGGAAACTGGCTCCGTAAAGTGATAGCACTTAGAGAGCGATAAACACAAACAATACTCAGCGATCTGAATGAGGAAGTCCAGAGTTTATAAAGCCTGTCTGATTGGATTCAGCTGGCAGGCAGTTGACAGACAGAATGAGATAAACAGACTGGAATCAAGACACGGGTATAACAAGACTAAACTAGATTCAGAAAACTAGGACAGGGAACTGGCTCCGTAAAGTGTTACCACTTGGAGAGCGATAAACGCAAACAATACTAAGCAGTTTGAGAAGGATCTCAGTGGGTGTAATATAGTGTGTGTGTGATTGACTGCAGGTGAGTCCAATCAGTGCAATGTAACATGGGAAATGTAGTCCAGGGTGACGTGTAACAGTCTGTGTGGTGTGAAAGTCAATATAATGAAAGGGTGACCTCTGGTGGCAATCGGACGGAAGGCCACGGACCGGATTCGTGACAGCTGCAATTAGATCCTGCTTCACACTGCTCCTTGTTTCCACAACTAGCCCTTGTGACAAAAACAATGACAAGATGCAAAGAAAACTAAAATCTCTAAAACCAAATTAAACATTCCATACCAGATAAAATATATGGAAAACAAAGGAGTCTAATTAACTAGTTGCTTATTATTCTGCATATTACTAGCATATTGGGCACTAGATAGCACTCCACTAGACAGGAAAGGACAGGACTCGACTTGACATGCCATAATAAAGTAGTAATGTTCATTAGAAGACAGGCAGCAAAGCACAATAATCTGGCAAAAAACCTAGTAACACGCAGAGACAATAAGGGAAATCAACATGAAAAGGGAACAGGTGCAGTCTGAGCGCTGATTGTGATTGCGAACAGCTGAGTCTAGGATAGCACTGCACAAAATAGAAAGGAAAAAAAAAACAGTCAAACCCGGCTCATGACACCCACTGCAATATTTCAATCACTAAAAATGGCAGGACATTCTAAAACATTTAATGTGAAAACATTTAAAATGCCTTTCAAACAGTGATGTTAAAATATCACATTCAGTACCCACCTTATTGATGATGTGTGCTTTATGCAGGTAAGAAGATGAGCCCAGTGTAATGTGGGAGGCATGACAACGGAGTAGAGGATCCAAGGAATATAAATGCAATGGGCTAAATGGTTGTTTTCTTTATAATGGTTTTCTATGGGAAAAAATTTAATATTAAACTTTGCACATTGCGTTTATATTCTGGGTTCATCTGCTTGCCTGTACAAAGTATGCATCATCAATAAATTGTTTACTGAATTTGGCCTTTAAATATCACTGTCTTACTACATTACTACTTAATGCAAACCTCATAAAAACAACTAGCAGTCAGTGGAGGACTTTTTTTGTTGCAAGGCAACAAGGAACTAGGAACACAGGAAACACGGGCACGCTATAGGCTAGACAATACTGAGCAATGAATTAATGAATGGATAACCAGGCTATAAATAGGGTGAGACTGATGAGGTAACAAGACACAGGTGAATGCAATAATTGATGATGATTAGGGGAAATGTAGTCTGTGAGAGTAGCAGGAGTCAGGGGTGGAGTGCCCTCTGGTGGAGTTCATGGGCACTCCAGCTGGAGATCGTGACACCCGGAATATAAATGCAATGGGCTAAATGGTTGTTTTCTTTATAATGGTTTTCTATGGGAAAAAATTTAATATTAAACTTTGCACATTGCGTTTATATTCTGGGTTCATCTGCTTGCCTGTACAAAGTCTGCATGATCAACAAGGTGTATGCTGAATTTGGCCTGAAAATATCATTGTCGTACTACATTACTATTTAATGCAAACCTTGTAAAAATAACTGGCGGTCATTGTAGGAAAGCCTTGTTTTGCCCTCCATGTGGGTGTATCTGTAAGGGTATGATGTCACATGAAAACTATGAATTAAGTACTAAAAGCAAAGCTGCTTTAAGGCAAGCCCCCAAGGTTAGAAAAAAAGGCATAATGCAGAGGTACGCAGGGAAGGAGACCAGAGGTAGTTTTTTAAAGGATGTCAATAGAGGAGAGGGTTCACTATGTTCGATAAACTGCTTTTGTGGGAAAACAGCTTATCATTTAATGAATCAACAGCCTGTTGGCTAATCTTCAACATGTTTGCCATTGAACATTTCTTTTGAATTAATCTATTATTAGAGATTACACAGAAAAAATGCTGTTTTATAAGGAAAGTCAAAGACAATGCCACGGGTGGGATTCACTTCATGGCACTTCCTTCAATGTTTTGATCATCGCTCTGAATCCGATCTATATGTAGTCTTTTGATGTTTTCTCAGTTTTTTGAAGCGTTTTTTTCTCAGCTCTTTCAGCGAAACTTACATTCAAATGTTGATAAAAAAATAATGTATGAAGCTAAAATAAAACATTTCTTTTTTTTTTTTTTGCATTTTTCTTCTGTTCTTTATTTATTTTTTTTTAAACACTGGCGGGGAAATAGTTCATAGAAAGTCATTTCATATAAAAATGTTCATTATTTAAGTTATCTTCAATTATAATATTAACAGTATTTTCGTACTGTGATTGCTGAGGTGGAAACATTTATGATGTAGCCATGCACACTTACTAGACAGTCTCATTAATGCTGAGAAGGACTCCAGCCTTGAAGCCTCAGAAGGACTGGTCTAGGAAGGACGCAACCTCACTAAAACCTTGTTCACTTGGTATCTCCCAATAAGATCATCTCTGCAGGTGTGTTGGAGTAGGTTGGAGCTGAACTATTCACCAAAGTGGCCCTTCGAGAGCAGAACTGGCCACTTTGCTCTAATTTGATAATATTCCATTGGCAAGAACATATTCATCATTACACAGATAGGTAGATAAGTTGACCTTCTCTCCACATGCTTTAAAAAATGGCTTCAAAGACTGCTCAATCTCTTCCAGGGGTGCTTAATCCTGCTCCTAGAGATGAGTTTAAATTCAAATCTAATCAAACACACCTACACCAGATAATCAGAGGTTTGGGATTTATACAAAGATTACAGACAATAAAGCAGTGGTGTTAAACTCTATACCTGAAGGGCCATCTCCCTGTAGAGTTTAGCTCCACCCCTAATCAAAACACCTGATTCTGCCATTTCCTACAAGTGTATTGGAGTAGGTTGGAACTAAACTCTGCATTATGGTAAACCTCCAGGAACAGGGATTGACACTCCTGTGTTAAAACAGGGTTGGAGCTAAACTCTGCAGACATTGAATGAATTATTTTCCAAATTCCTTGCCAAAGTTTCATGCAGGCAGACAGTCAGGGGCATTATGCAACTATTGTTTTTTACACTTAATTAGTCGTATAATACTTGAAAGTAAACAAAGGGTTTTGAATACTGATCAAATATATTAACAGTTTATAAAGCAAGTTATATTGGATTTTGGCAGCAGCAGTTTTAACGTTATGAACAAACTTTTTATTGTTACACTAGGTTTGATTAGTTAGATTATAGTCAAGAACTGTAGTCATTTCTAATTTAAATTATGAGTAATTTGTAGATTGGAAAGTTGGAAGTTCCCTTTTAATGTGTGTTGTGCAATTCATTTGTGCTATACAGTTGTCTGAATCATGGCCCGAGAACAGACTGCTCCCCTGCCTCCTCTTTGAAGTGTTGTTCAGGTCAAAACCCAGTGATGGTAGTGTGGTGAACAACAGTCGAAATGGCATTCCAGGGACCAGTTTATGGCAGGGCACCTCTTTAACTGCTGTTGTATTTTAATTACTGCTGTTAACTGCTGTTATACAATGCCACCTTGGACACAAGTAGCCAATCACATTCCAGGAATGGAGAGGCACCAGATTTCCAATCTCCTCTTCATCAGAAAGGGATAAAAGTACCCTTCCAAAAGACACTTCTTGTTCTGAGTCTCCGGTACATTCAGTGAGACACTAACAGACACAACAACGTTCTGTGTTGCCGACTCAACAGTGAAGGAGACATTAACAGACACCATGGTCTAATTTTCTGACCTGACGAGGAAATAGATGAGGAAAGAGACTTCAAGACAGTTAAGGGTCAGCTCAACTCTTGAGTAAACCTTCTATATTGTATTCGGCTGCCCTTCATTTGCAAAGGACCTAGCAGTGACTCTTGCAGCTCCGAAAGCAGCGCAGCCCAGTCCGCATAGGACTTCCACATTGGCAAATACTGCCTAAAACACACGGCTCCTCAGCAACACAGCCAGACTGCTAAGGACCCTGTGAAGACCCATCTGACCCAGCTGCCTGATCCATGCTCTAAGGACCCGCTTGGGTCTGCTTGCAGCTTATCAACTGCTACCGGAATGCAACTCTGTGCCTTCCCCACTGCACACAATCTGCATCACCAGTGGAAGACGTCTCTACCGGACTGATCATCCGACCGTGTAGAATGTAAATATAAACTTACCAAACCTCTTCCCTAAAGACCTTGGCTTAGTTTAGACATGCAGTCTGTTTTCTAACCTGCTTAAATAACATTTACCTGGGGTCAGCGTTACAAATAATAGCCACATTATTATTTGTTCAAAGATAAATAAGCAGTTATCAGCAGTTATTTTTCAGAGCCATTAAGTGGTTTTCCATAAGAAGTATTACCAATGAATTCTCTTCTATTGCTACATTCAGCTCAACAGCATTGCATTTATCCATTCTGTGTTCACTCCTTTTATCTGTTTCTACCTACTTTTTTCAGTATCTTCCTTCATGTTTAGTCATCTATTAGAAGTGCATATTAATTTTTTTGGTATCATTACTAGTTATTGTATTTACTATTGCATATCTATTGTTAATAAATATCACTAATCTTATTACAACTGTCTTCCTTGTGTTGATGATCCAAGGCCCTACTAGCTATCTGAATTCCCACCAAACTTTCAGATAAATCAGCTGACCAACTCCCACCAGTTCATGAATGTCAAATTTTTGAACAGTCCCTGTGGGAAGCATTCTCATGTTGCCAAATTAACAGTCCTTGACTGGTGCTCTGACTGAGTGAGGTGGGAATTGGTCATCTGATATTCCCATAACCGCACCTTACGTGACGTGTGACCCAAAAATCACAACTTCATTGGTGACATAAATCTGCTTCACTACAGTAGAATCCTTTTAAGTGGTGATAGGTCTTAGTCTGGGTCTTTCCAGGGGGTGTTGCTGATTTTCTGAAGTGTGTCTCAGGGGAAATGTCAAACTTCATCAGCACTGCTTACTTCAGATTGTTGTGGTTCAGGATGACTTCTTGTCCATGAATTTGGCTAGTGCAATTTAGTTCCCTTTAGTAACACTACCTTCACCTAAAGCACATTTTCTTAGGTTTTGCTGCCTCTTCAGATGTCTTGTTCAGTCATTATGTTTTAGCATTACATTGTGATGGAACTGTAATGGAAATCATCCAGCCTTTAAACAAACAAACAAAAAATATCTGTTAGTATAGAAAGATATTAAGAATTGTTTTTAGAAAATATTTTGAAAATTTACTGGTAACACTTTATAATAACGTTCAGTTGTAAGGCATTTATAAGTGATTAGTTCATGATGAACTAATCATTTACAAAACATAACTATGTGTTCATTAATGATTAATAAGTGATATGTTAATATTTTTATCTATGTTTTGTAGATTGAGTTATAAATCATTTACTAGTGATTAGATTATGATTAAATAATCATTGACAAAACATGACTATACATTCACAAATGATTAAGTAATATGCTAACGATTTACAAATCTGTCATAAGTTATCTTAAAAAATAGCATATCATGAAATACTCAAACATATTCTTAATAAATGGTTAATAAGTTACTAGTTAATATATTATTAATCACTTATAACCAGTGTTGGGCAAGTTACTCTGAAAATGTAATCAAATTACTAATTACTGATTACTCCTTTTAAAAGTAATCACGTTACTGCTCTGATTACTTTGTCATAAGTTATCTTAAAAAATAGCATATCATGAAATACTTAAACATATTCTTAATAAATGGTTAAGTTACTAGTTAATATATTATTAATCACTTATAAACAGTGTTGGGCAAGTTACTCTGAAAATGTAATCAAATTACTGATTACTGATTACTCCTTATAAAAGTAATCACGTTACTGCTCTGATTACTTTATTTCAATAGTAATTAGTTACATTACTAGTTACGTTACTTTTTTTCTCTATGAAATTTGTAAAATCCCAGCATACACGCTCCCATTAAATATTTGTTATTAAAGCATCAACATTCACAGAACACTGTTATTTTTAACTAAAGCAAGCGGCTGCTGCATGCATGGTTTGGCATGGCAGAATGCCAGCACAGAGCGCTGCATTTATATTCTCTAAAATACATCTCAGTTCATCGCAATCTCACAAATCTCTGTTATAACACAATAAATATATGCATAATGAATCTTTCATAATGTCTACAATTCGTGTGTTATAATGAGAGGATTCGTGAGCACGCA
>NW_015542432.1:30657-30799 GCF_001515605.1 Sinocyclocheilus anshuiensis
TCAATAGTAATTAGTTACATTACTAGTTACGTTACTTTTTTTCTCTCTGTAAAATCCCAGCATACACGCTCCTATTAAATATTTGTTATTAAAGCATCAACATTCACAGAACACTGTTATTTTTAACTAAAGCAAGCAGCTG
>NW_015542432.1:30893-33674 GCF_001515605.1 Sinocyclocheilus anshuiensis
TAGTAATTAGTTACATTACTAGTTACGTTACTTTTTTTCTCTATGAAATATGAAATTTGTAAAATCCCAGCATACACGCTCCCATTAAATATTTGTTATTAAAGCATCAACATTCACAGAACACTGTTATTTTTAACTAAAGCAAGCGGCTGCTGCATCTGTTATAACACAATAAATATATGCATAATGAATCTTTCTTAATGTCTACCATTCGTGTGTTATAATGAGAGGATTCTCAAATTTCAGCTCTGTTGTGTCGGGTCTTGCGGGAGCAGGTCTCTAATCCACTGGCACTTGACTCGACAGTGCGTGTGCAACATACTTTTAATAATCTCCAGATTATAAAACACTGCATTCTGTCAGCAATGTAACGCGGCAGTAACGTATAGAGACCTCGGCTTGTAACTATACTCTAATTACTATTTTGAAAATTATAACGCGTTAAATTACTCCATTACTAAAAAAGTAATCAAATTACAGTAACGCGTTACTAAGCAATGCATTACTGTCCAACACTGCTTATAAATCATTGAAATATCAACATTGTACTATTATCTCACAGCGTTATAAATACTCCATGTGTGTCAGAGAAGACATCTGTCTACACCCTCACCAGTCAGCCCTTACATTGCAGTACACACTACAAAGTGTTAAAAACCTGTTGTGTAAACGCATGAATAAATAATTTACAAAGATTTCTGCATCCCCTAATCTAAAGTGTAAACTACTCATCACTTGTAAATGTGTTACACATCATTTGTAACCGGCAGGTTTGTAAAACATTTACAAGTGATAAGTAGTTTACACTTTAGATTAGGGGATGCAGAAAGCTTTGTAAATTATTTATTCATGCTTTTACACAACAGGTTTTGAACACTTTGTAGTGTGTACTGCAATGTAAGGGCTGACTGGTGAGGGTGTAGACAGATGTCTTATGATTTATTCATGCATTTCCACAACAGGTTTTGAATACTTTGTAGTGTGTACTGCAATGTAAAGGCTGACTGGTAAGGGTGTAGACAGATGTCTTCTCTGACACACATGGAGTATTTTTAATGCTGTGAGATAATAGTACAATGTTGACATTTCAATGATTTATAAGTGATTAATAATATATTAACTAGTAACTTAACTAGTAACTATACTGAAAAAAATGATTAATTGAATTTACTAATTTTTTTTAAATGTAGCTAATATAAATTGTTTGCAACCACTTACCTTAAAAAAACTTTAGTATAATTTTTTCAGTGTATTAACCTTTTACTAAGGATCTGTTTGATTATTTCACGATGCTATTCTTTTTAGATAACTTACAACATATTTGTAAATCGTTAGCATATTACTTAATAATCATTTGTGAATGTGTCATGTATTGTTTGCATATCACTTATTAATTGCTTATTAATGTTTTGTAATTGATTAGTTCATCATTAACTAATCACTTATAAATGACTTACAACTGAACGTTATTATAAAGTGTTACCCATTTACTTAATTTTTCATTTTCATTGGCAATTGTTTTTCATGTTGTAGTCACAAACCACACTATGTGGTGTTATTGTGTTTATGCTTATAGTTATGTTTCTTAGGTGAATTATCTAGTTTAAAGATGCTTAGGTATTTTTAATGGAACAAGTCAACAAGTGTAATCTGAACTGTGGCCTAGCATGCATCATACATGCTCTTCCAATACCATAGAAATTAGTTGAAAATATACATCCAGTTTGCGGTTCTATGATCTAGTTAGGTTTGCTTTGTTCTGTTTCATGGACTTTTAGTTTGTATCTTGTTTTCCCGTGTTTCATTCCTATTTCTTGTTTTTCTGCCACTCATTTGTTTCCATATTTACTGATTACATTGCACACCTGTTTATAGTTTTGTACATGTTGTGTATACATCCAGTTTGCGGTCAGGACTACATTTATTCCATAAGTAATGTTTGTACCAAATATTTAATAGACAAAAACACAGACACAAACAAATGACAAATGCAACAAAAAATGACCACCTGCATAATAAAATATAAATACTTAATCTTAATGCTTAACTAATTTTCACATAGGTTGTTCAGAACGTAAAACAACACAATGGACACCACTAGCGTGTGTCACAATTAATTGTGTGTCACAAGGAATTAATTCATTAATTCCCTTAGCATTATTAGAACTCCTGGAAGAAATTTTCTGTCACAGAAGATTTTACGTAATCATTCAGTACAGTTTAACCGCTTTTCTTCTCTAGTATTATTATTAATCTAGTATTACATTATTAAGGTAGGATTTCGATAATTGATCAACTGTGATTCATTGATTAAAATCAGGAATGTTATTTAAAAAATATAACACTTAAAATGTAGTGATTTCTATTGTAAAAATTAGGGAATAAAATCAGACCAAAGGGGCAATAAGGAGAAAGATCAACGCTCTGCCTCAATTTTATGTGATCAGACAGATTGTGACTGTGAGCATAAATCATATTAGGCAGGTCCTGTTTCTCCCCCTCTCTGTAGTCTCATTAGATGCTGAAGCATTCATCTCATCTCATCTAAATTTTGAGGGCCATTCTTTCAACTTGACAGGATGATCTTAAAATCTTCAGGCCACATAACATTGCTATCAAGCAAAATAGCTAACAGCAGATTTACTAATCATCTAAGGACACTTAAAACCTTATATAGCCCTCTGATTGTCAAGGAATGCCAGGAGAAAACAAGGTTAGATCCAAATGCAGTTTATTAAAGAACAAATAAACAGAACAGAACAGAAACGTAGCAAAAGGTAA